>NC_057799.1:638349352-638365552 GCF_018294505.1 Triticum aestivum | reverse complement strand
CAATGGTCTGAACAATCGTTCAAGAAAAGTATTTTCTGGCACTGGGTCGCGTTTGGTGGCCATCCTGGCAAGGAAATTAGCAGCTTAAATGATATTTCTAGAGATATGATGGAATTCCAGACCCTCGAAGCAGGCTGAAATAGTAATGAAGGCGTTGCGATGAGCAGTCATTTTTGGGTCTTTAGCCCCAAATTCTCCATCGACTTGAGAGATTGCAAGGTTGGAGTCTCCTCGGACCTCGAGACATAGAATGTCATTGGATATTGCCATCCGATGCCCGTGCAGCAGTGGTTCATACTCTGTTGCCTTGTTGGAATCAGTTGCATGATTTGTAGTACGTATTTTATGTTGTCACCGGTTGGTGAGGTGAGTACCACTCCTTCTCCTAAGCCGGTGAGCATTTTGGAACCATCGAAGTACATTATCCAATGTGAATATGTACTATGCTCCCAAAGGAGGTCGGAGTTGGTCCACTCATCCACAAAGTCGACCAGCAATTGAGATTTAATAGCTTGGCACGGCCGATATGTGATTTCTAAAGGTAGTAGCTCAATGGCCATGCTACTTGTGATAGGCGTTGTGATTTACCCGAAGAGGAAGGGCGAAAGTAATATAATAGCACAAAGTATTTCCCTTAGTTAAGAACTAAGGTTTATCGAACCAATAGGAGATTCACTAGTAGTACCTACACACACAAGAGGAAATACTTGCACCCAACACGGGCAAGAGGGTTGTCCATCCCCTTGTACTCGTTAATTGCAAGCACTAAATTTTATAGTAGGAGATATATAAATTGTAAAAGAAAATAAATTGCAGCAAGGTATTAGGGTTTTAGTAATATGATTTGAATGGACCCGAGGGCCATTGCCTTTCACTAGAGGTATCTCTCTCAAGAAATAGCAAACGGTGGGTACACAAATTACTGTTGGGTAATTGATAGAAAAGCGCATAGTTATGATGTTATTCACCGCATGGTCAATACATAGGCATGTCTATGGCAAGTAAACCGAAACGATTCTGCATCTACTACTATTAATACACCCTTTGATCGCTATCCAGCATGCATCTTAAGATATTAATTTTATGAACAGAGTAATGCTTGAAGCATGATGACATAATGTAGACAGGATAAAACCAATCAATAAGATCAAACCCCGTCGTTTTACCCTTAGTAGCAACAATACAATACGTGCATTGCTACCCCTCCTGTCATAGAGTGAGGACACCGCAAGATTGAACCTACTACTATGCACCACTTCGACCGAAGATCTACTCATCAACTTGGCCAAAAACAACTCATAGATCGGAAAACATTACATAGCTATAACAATCACACATAATAAAGTTCGGACATAACTCAATAACTTTCAATGAATAATCTGAACATACACCCACAATTCATCGCATCCCAACAAACGCACCGCAAAATATTACATAGAATCAATCTTCGAAGAGAACATTTTATTGAAGATAAAAAGGGGGAGAGGGAAGATAGATAGATAGAGAGAGAGAGAGAGAGAGAGAGAGAAAGAAAGAAAGAAAGAGAGATCCATCTAGCTACTGTTGTGGACCCATAGGTCCTATGGGGAGCTACTCACACATCATCGGAGGTGCAGCAAGGTTGATGTTCAAGCCCTCCCTGATCGATTCCCCCTCCGGAAGAGTACCGCCGAAGGCCTCCAGATGGGATTGTGGAAGAACAGGGATTTGCGGTGGCGGGATAATTGTTTCGGGTCTTGCTCCGGTTTTTTTGCAATATTTGGGAATTTATTGCACTAGAATTAGGTTAGATAGAGCCACGAGGGGCCCACAAGACATCAGGCCATGCCTACCCCCCTGGGCGCACCCTGTTGTCTTGTCGTCTCCTCATGTGGCTTCTGGTCCTCCCCTGAAGATTCTAGGGTCCCTCCTGGTCTAGAAAAAAATGTCAAAAAGTTTCGTCATGTTTGGACTCCATTGGGCGGGGATTTTGTGTAAAACCAAAAACTTGCAGAAAACAGTAATTGGCACTAGGCACTGGGTTAATAGGTTAGTTCCCTAAAATGATATAAATTTTCATATAAAGCATACAAGATTGATAATATAATAGTATGAAACAATAAAAAAATTACAGATACATCGGAGACGTATCAGATCATTTTGTGATTCGGATGGTGGCATCACGGTTGTTGATAATGTCATTTAATGGTACTTCCGAGGCTACGGTGATGGAACACTCTTGAATGTAGTGCCTTATTTTCCGAGAAGCCATGAAGACTGCATAGGCTATCTTCTGGTAGTGCGGGTACCTCGTTTTACATGGGGTAAGAACTTTGGACACGTAATAGACCGGTCGATGTACCTTTAGTTTGTGACCTTACATGTCGCGTTCAAGGACGAGGACTGCTAAGTGTGCGGACATTATATGACATCAGATAGTTACACAAGTGATGAAACTTGTTTACTTCTATTTTTATTTTTGCGGGTGGATAAAATGTCATATGTTTGTAATGCAAATTTTAACTTCCATCACTTGTGGTTAGATATTTTTATGAAAATTCCTATCGCTACATTGTGGAAATAGACTGGTAGTGCAGCACACGCCTTGCCAAGTTTTTGTTGAATGTATTAGTGAAAATTAATCAAAGGAATTGTTACTTGGAATATAATTGATGGTGGTCTTGCATGAAATTTGTCTTGTTTATCAAACTTTGGTTTTTTCGATACTCTATAGTTCCATGATCTTGCAGTGATATTAAAAGTTAGAAACATTGAAAATGTATGGCACCAAGGAAGTTAAATGTTAGGGGGTGGTGAAACTATAATTATTCGAAAACACGAAAAATCTGACTTCAGATTTTTAGGCATGACAAATGTGATGTTTTTCATGGCAATTTATGATGATGGAAAATTTAGTTTGCAAGCACGATATTTTTCTGGCAAATAGAATGAAATGAGGCGGATTTTCCATGCTCACCAACTAAACTCGCCATCCTTGGAGAACATAATTTTCCATGAAAAATATTTGTTTTTTCCATGGTCAAATATCCGACGTCAGATTTGTAGTGGAGTCCTAATTATTTCCTATATTGATAGCCAGATTCCTATCATGCAATCGCCAAAAAGGAAGGGCTCTACAGTGTGCATCATCGATGATCAAGTATGTATTTTTTGTGAGGAGATGATCAAGTGTGTGTGTGCGTGCGCGCGCGCATGCGCGTTTGTTTGTTTGTTTGAGTGTGTGTAGCAAAAAAGGATGTTAATCTTATGGATTAGCATCACATGACAACATGATAGTGGCCATCACCAACCTGAGGGCTACCTGGCGTAAAAAGCTTGCATTTCTCTTATTAATTTCCATCACAAGATACAATGCTAGTTGTGTATTGATATCCCCTCTTCTTTTTGTCAGTTGATTGATCAGATCTGCCTAATGTGTTGACGAGCAGCTTGTTTTGCTAGCATTTATATAGGGTCGAGGATGCTAATTGATCGAGAGTTTTATGGTGGTAATTAAATACCATGCTAATTTTAGGATAGAGTTAGTGAATTGATTTACGCATATCCATGAATAGACATGCATACTTATCACCTCTTTTATTTTATAGCGTGAATTGATTCGTTCCCCTTTTCTGGGTCCAGCCTATCTATTCAATATCCAATCAAGATATGAAGATCCTTCTAATAAAAAAGATCCGGATTTGTGATGTATTGTCAAAAACTAGAGTGGCAAAAACAAAATTTTCCCTTAATTTTCGGATATCCTTGAACAGACGTGCATACTTATCACGTCACTATTTTATGATGTGAATTGATTTGTTCCCCTTTTTGGCGTGCATGGTCTACTATCCAATACTCAGTCAAGATCTGATGATTCGTGACCAAAAAAGGGAATGAATTAATTCACACAATAAAATCAATGAGGCAATAATTGTGCACATTTATTCAAGGATATGCAGCCATCAATCCATTAATTCCAACCTATATTAAGATGGTATTAATTACCACCATAATTCTAAGGATCAATTGTCATGCTTGCTCGTATATAAACGCCCGCAGAATGAGCTGCTCGTTAACACATTTCGCAGATCAGATCAATCAGTAAAGAGAAGAGAGGATATCAATACACAACTATCATTTGTACCTTGTGATGGCGATTAGTAAGAGAAATGCAAGCCTTTTGTGCTTCACATCGCTCATGTTGGTGATGGCCACTTTGATGTTGCCTTGTTATGCTGACCGAAAAGGTTAACATCCTTTTTCTCCTATTGTTTATATACCTAAAACTTTCACTGCATCTATGTTTGCAGTTGATAGCACGCATCGGTAGTGAACCTTTGAATGAACCCATATTGTATTTAAGATGCTAATTCATATGTTTGTGTAGAATATTGTGGATGGATTAAAGATGGATGCACCCATCACAAGTGCAAGGATTGGTGCGCTGGACAGGGTTACCCCAAGAGATTTAAGTGTGTGGACGCCGAGAATTGTTGCTGTTTGCTTACCGCCAAGCCCAGGGTGGATGTCGTCCGTCGTTATGTTGACCGCCGCCGAATGTTGTTTTCCATTATTAGATATATAACAAAAGGCCCGTGCATTGAAACGGGTCCAAAATAAATAAATTTTAAACAGAAATATGTAGCATCTCCCATCATCATTGCATAAAGTGAGTCATCAACATGCAGATTCATAAATTTGTGAATTTGGCCCAAAAATGAAAGCTTGCAAATTACATGCATGCTCTTATACATAGAGAAAGACAGAGAGAGATACTTCTCATAGTTCCTTATATATATATTTATATTTATTGTACCCAATAGCGAACTATTTTGCCAATTAGAGAGAGGAGATGATGAAAGATGTGGTACCCAAATAAGTCATTTTTGGTTTTCCATGTTCATATGACATACCCTAACACAAAAGATAAATAGCCCATGGTCTACCCCCTTTCAAAGCCGGTCTCAAGGATGGAGCAAGCTAAACCCATGGATCAAACTTTCATTCGATACCACAAGATAGTAACCAAAGCAATAGTGGCAAAGTATCCACTAAAATCCACTAAGCACGCAAGTAAGCAAGTAACAAGCAGTAGCCCAATCTTCGAGTGTTCTCAAAGACAAGCTAAATAAACTGACACGCAATGATGACATCAAAGTGTTCTCAAGGATGACGGATTTATAAATAGTTGAATCTAATAACTGGTTATCGCTCATAACAAGTTATGATAACGCACGTATGTGGGTGGCGCCAAATATTAGCATGCCCCAATACCATGGGAACATACTATACATGATTAAACTCACAACTGCCTACCAGATGCATTGCAAATAATTAAGGACTAAGTCCTCACCACGGAACAAGATTAAAGGTCGGCATTTATTCCCTATATGTAATACCCGAGAATCAGGGGATGATTTCTATCACTCCCCCATCATCAATTTACACAAGATATAATATCATCCTCTAAGCCCATATAGGTGAAGTAACCTAGGTCCTAAGGTTAGCCTCCTAATTTGCCATTAGAGAACTCAAACATAATATAATAAATCATACAAAGGGATTTGAAGCAATAACTAAATCGTTATCATCAACTAGAAGTCACACGTGCCCTTAAGACCAAATGGATCTACTCACAACGCACCAAACAAGTCATGACCAGGGGCATCTGATAGAGGTATGTCTCTGGAAATAATAGAAAAAACACAAGAATAAGGAATACACCAACAATTCATATAGACAAATAACTTCCCAACATTAATTGAAAGGTAGTTTTACAATCCAAGAGGTGAAAATGGTGTGGATATGGTGATGGAGCAGTGGAGGTGGTGAAGATGGTTGGTGGAGAGGCCCCCCTTGATGCCTTGATGGAGTAGGTGCATAATTCCTTGAGTGGAAATGGTGGTTAAGACCTCTCCAAGGGCAATCGCGAGAGGAATGAACCCTAGAAAAAGTTATGTCTCGCGTCGGCAACATGTCTGGGTGTTTTCGGCGAATGACACCCCAAGTTTTGGTGGATAAACACACGAAGATAACCCCCGAAGATGGGCCGGAGCGGAGCAACATGGGCTCGGCGCCCCCAAGTAGGAGCGAGCCCAGGGTTGGGCGTGCCACCTGGGCGCCGGCCCATGGTGGCTCCGGCGGCCTTCGTCTTCTGGATGGTCGTCCCCCTACTTGACGTCATTAATGCTCCGCCTTTGGATTTTTGTTTCCCGAAACTTCATTTTTGGGTATAATTGGGCTGGATTTCACCGATTTCCGCACTTTCTGGTGTTTTCCATAAAATAAACTGTGAAAACCTGCAAATTTACATAAACAAAACTCCAAAAGTAGTCATATTCACAGCATAATTGGCACATTTAAAGGAAGTGAGCCTAGCTCACTTGGCTAGTGGAGTGGATGTACAACCCAGCCACCCAGGTTCAAGTCCTCACGGGCGCGAATTTGGGTTCTTATTATTTAATAAAAAAACTCGCTGTGGGGGTCTTCCCCTACCGCTTTCCTTTCAAAAAATAATTGGCACATTTATCCTCAAAATAAGTGATGCAAAATACACGTATCAACCACTTGTTCAATTTGTTAGCAAACAAGCATAGAGTGGAAAATAAGGGACACTAAAAAAGTTGAAGATTTAACCTAAGTGGTTAGAAGTTGGATGTTTTAGTTGGAATATGATTAAATATCAAGGTTTTAAATCAACATTTTTCATTCATGGAATACATTAGTTTGGTAGCTCAAGAGAGAGACTGGGACATGATTTTACTCTGAGAATAAACTGCACTCTAGTTACAAGGTAGGAAGCGTGCAGTGGACGTACATGACAAAGGAGTGCGGGTTAATTCGACGAGAGAAAGTATCCTTGTTTGGTCTACTTATTACTGCTAAGACGAGTGTATATAAACACATCCACGTACGGCTCTACCCCATCCTTGGTATAATCTTCCGATTTTCATTTTTCGTGATTGTTCAGTCCTCCCACATAGAGTCCTGTGTGTGGTTGGTGTATAAATTTGGGCGTCCTAGACTGGATGGTGTATACTAACTTGCAATGGCTTCTCCCTTGTTCTTGTGCATCCTCCTGGTCATATTTGGCAGCTACGTTTCCATTTCTGCCGCAGGCGACGGTAAGCAAAGCTTCGTTGTGGTGTCAACCAGGTCATTTCAGACACAAGATGTCTGCTCCACATCGACAGGTACGTACATGAATTGAGCATGGCGTAATTTTCGACGTTAATCGATGTGCATGTATGACACTCGGATGTTCCAGTGACCCCGCGGCTAAACAGCGCCACTGTGCCGGTGGTGCACAGGCACGGACCCTGCGCCAAGTCGCAGTCCACCGACAAGCCATCTTTCGCCGAGGCGCTTCACCGAAGCCGCGTCCGTGCAGACTACATCATGAGCTGGGGCAGGAGCTGGACGAGGACAAGGTGAGCATCCCGGCGCACCTGGGCACCTCCGTCGACTCGCAGGAGTACGTGGTCAGTGGTCACATTGGGCCTGGGCACGCCGGCCGTGGAGCAGGTCGTCCTCCTGGACACCGGCAGCGACCTGTCGTGGGTTCAGTGCGCGCCATGCAACTCCACCCAGTGCTACCAGCAGAAGGATCCCTTGTTTGACCCACGAAAGTCCTCCACGTACGCCCCCGTCCCCTGCGGCTCCGACGTGTGCAACAGCCTCCAGTCCGACCACTTCGACAACGGCTGCACCAACGACGGCACCGAATGTGGGTTTCGAGTCGAGTACGGAGACGGATCAAAGACCAAAGGCGTGTACAGCAACGAGGCGCTGACACTGGCGCCCAGCGTCGTCATCAACGACTTCCATTTCGGCTGTGGATACAAGCAGGCTGGGCCCAACGACAAGTTCGACGGCCTGCTCGGCCTCGGCGGCGCGCCCGAGTCGCTCCCGGTTCAGACCTCCGCGGTCTACGGCGGCGCCTTCTCGTACTGCCTCCCGCCTGTGAGCAGCGGCACCGGGTTCCTTGCCCTCCGCGCGCCCACCAACACCTCAGCCTTCTCATTCACGCCCATGACCCCCTTCATGGACTACGATACCTTCTACACGGTGAAGCTCACCTGTATCAGCATCGGCGGGGAGCACACTACCGGAATCGCACCCTATGCCGACGGCCAGGGCCGTCGGCATAGCCATGACTAGCCGTCGGGTCAGGCCTATGCCGACGGCCCCCGTCGGCATAGGGCCGTCGGCAACATATCCGTCGGCGTAGCCAGGATGACCGTCGGCATAGAAAAGCCGTCGGCATAGACCCTATGCCGACGGTGGCCGTACATCTATGCCGACGGCCTTGGCCGTCGGCAACGTCATCGCCTAACGGCGGCCGCCGTCAAGTGCTGCCCAATAGCTTCTCGCCACGTGGCAAGACGTCGTTCAGCATGGGCGTGTCTATGCCGACAGCCCAGCCGTCGGCTTAGTTTGAAATTATGCCGACGGCTAGGCCGTCGGCATAGACACGCCACGTGTCAGATACTGGGTGCTCCTGGGGCAGGTCTATGCCGACGGCCTGGCCGACGGCATAGACGTGCCACGTGTCGGCCACTGGGAGCTCACGCTAGGCCTATGCCGACGGCCTAGCCGTCGGCATAGTTTCCACGTGTCGTCCACTGGGAGCTCACGCCAGGCCTATGCCGACGGCCAGGCCGTCGGCATAGATTCTGTCCAGTTTTTTTTCTTTTTTCTGTTTCTTTTCAGCTCAATTCATTTGAATATATAACAAACAACATATAGAACAAACAGCATATACACAGCATCACACAACAAATTGGCATCGCTAAGAAGCATCGCAAAGCATCACACATATAAGTATCATCACCACAAAGCATATAAGAATCTCACAAACAACAATAAAATAAGTATCATCACAAGCATACAAGTATCATAGTATCGAGAACAAGCAAGTATCATAGCATCGAGAAAGGCTTAAGCGCCAGGACGTCGAGCACCGCGGAGGTCGTCACCGCCAAGACCGCCGAAGCCCAGGTCGTCACTGCTAGCGGCAGCGCTACCGCCAAGACCGCCTCCGCCTCCGTCTCCGTGGATCGGAGTGGTCGGGCTCCGTGTCTCGGGAGTGTTGCGAAGACCACCGCCAACGGTAGATGCACCTGTTCCCTGGATGTTGAAAAGATATATTAACGGGATATAAGACTGTGTTGAAAGGCATGACATGCTTTGGGTGAATTGATTGGGGATGAACTAACCGGCGAGGGGCCAGCGTTCTGTGCCACAAACTCCTCAAAGGTCAGCAACACTGGTTGTGCTGGAGGACCCTCTGCTGATGGCCATTGAGGAGACCTGCCGGCCGCCATTTCCTGAAAAGCGTGCTGCATCTCGCGATCCCTCTGCTGATGGTATGCATGAAGGCGGTCGTGCCACGCCATGGTCTCCTGGCGTGTGTACTCCATGTAGGCCTACAGTATGACATGATGAGACTCATAAAACTATTAAATGCGGAAAATAAAGGGAACAATGAAGATAAAAGGGAAAGTACTTACAGTTTGCTGCTCCTGAAAGAGGGACAGTGACGGTGCACTGCTCATGCGCGTGCTCGTGCGCTGGCTCAGGGTCGGGTCGATCCGACGGAGCTGTGTGTAGGAGATAGACGGAGTGATCACAGCATCGAGAACCGCCTCCCGACCGTGCTCCTTCGGCCCCATGCCCACCACCACCCTTTCGTCCAGATCCGCCGCAATGGGGTCAGGTGTGTCAGGATGTAACGCCAGATACCCTTCGGAGTAGGCCTTCTTCCTCCCCGCGGTCTTCTTGCCGTAGTACTTGGGCTCGCCAGGCTTGCGGTCCTTCCGCGTATGGGCGATCTCCCACGCCTGCATGTGTGAGAGCGGCCGCTTCAGTTTCTCCTCCTGCACCACCAAACAGAGGTTAGTCATACATAAGAAAGTGATGGTAAATAGAAGAAGAAGAATGTTTAATGGGGTTAGCTAGTCATACATTAACTGCCTTGTGGAGATAGTGGTTTCGGTTTCCCTGAGCATGTACTCCCTCCTTCCCTCGGTTAGCCTTGTTTTTGACTCTCATAGCCGCCCAGGCTCCAGCCTCATCACACCAAAGATCCACCAATGCCGCCCAGGACTCGTCTTTTCCATAACACCAATTTGGACACACCTACATAATAAAAGCATAATGGCATGTCAACACGAAACGGTGAAATGTACCACAAGGTAATGAAAGCATAATGAAAAATCTTTTATACTTACCGCCAAGAACTCGTCCCTCTCCAAGGTAATGCCCATCCTCTGCGCTTCTTCCTTGGTCATCTTCACACCAAGATAGTCGTGGTAGTATGTCGAGATGGCCACATAGCGCACCTCGTACTGCATCTGGCGGGCCTTCTTCTTGCATTGGCATAGCACGATCTGGTCCGCTCTGCCCCTGTGCTCCGGGAGAACTCGATAGAATTTCTACAATCATGCACGAAACAAGAATGGAAGAAGCCATGAGTTAAATCATTCATGAAACTAGAATGGACTTGTGCTTCTGAAGAGAACTCACCCAGAAAGTGGTGATCACGGCCTTGGCATGGGTCCCATGCTCCGCGTGGAGGGCCGCTTCCCAGTGCTCCCAGCTCGTGGCCAAGACCCGATGGTCCGGGTGCCTGACTGGATCCGGACAGTACAACCCCGGCCAGTGTAACTTCAGCAGGACGGTGATGAGGCCGTTGGGAATACGGACCCCTTTAGAATATATCCAGTTGCTGCAAAAGAATGAACTATTAGCATGTGACAAGCAAAATAAATAACAACCGGAATGAGCATGTGACAAGCAAAATAATGAAATTATTATAAAGTGGCACTTACTCTTTCCCCGTGGGCTCAATGAGCCACTTCTGCTCCTCAGTAGCAAGAACCTGCTTTGGTAGCTTTGCGTTACCACGCAGCCACCCCTTGTTGTCAACCCCCTCCCCGCCAGCACCATCATCCCCGCCACCACCCTCCTCCTCGCCTGCCTTCCCCTCCCCAACCTCCTCCTCATCCTCCTCCTCCTCGTCCTCCTCCTCCACCTCCTCCTCGGCCCCATCCCGAACCTCCTCCTCCTCGCCTGCCTCGTCCTCCTCCTCCTCCTCACCAGAGGAGGGTACCTCACTAGAGGATGGCCTCGAAGACAACACCCCTAAGTCGGTGAGGGTGCGCTCTTTCTGGCCGCGACCCCCTGTAGTGGCTCTCCCCCCACCTCGCCCTCTAGGGGCTCTCCCCCCGCCCCCTCCTCCTCTAGGGGCACCTCTCCCTCGACCTCCCTGTGAGGAGTCATCATCAAGTAGCCGGGGGGGAGGATTACGTGCTCGACCTCTCCGACTAGGCAGGCCAACGACCTTGCGTAGGAAACCCACGCCGTCGGCCTTCCCCTTGCCCATGTTCCACGAACCTGCATTGAAAAGAGAATAAGCAATTAGTAAATTAATGAAATGAAGGAAAAGGCATGAAAATAAACACATTAATAAAAAGGCATAAAAGGCATATTCCTAAACTATAGAAAAAAAGACTTGACACGTACATCTGCTAGAAACCATATGAATCATCACTGTTGTAACCTCTTTCTCGGTCCGTCTCATCATCACTATCAATCATATCATCTTCGTTGTCTGACGGAGGTGGAGGCTCTTCCTCGTCGTCAGCGTCTAAGTTTAACTTTTCTAGCATAAGTATGTCATTTTCATTGACAATGGTCTCACCATCATTCCGTGCTTCGTCGTCGTTTGGATCCACATCATCATCACCCAATGGTCTAGCGTCATCGTTTCTAACCACATCATCATCATCAGGTTGTTCTTGATAGAACACTCCCTCGTATGTCATGGGGTTAATGTTGTAGTAATCGTCTTCATTCGGGTTCGGTAGCTTACCATGTGGTGACACCTTGAACACAACTTCCCAACCCTTTAAGTACTCTTTCTGGCATGGGTAAGGCAGATAATATACTTGTGTAGCTTGGGTAGCCGCAATGAAGAGATCGGCTCCGACATAGACGGTTGATGGTTTAACTTCGACCAAACCAATGGAAGGCGTATGTTTTACCCCCTCCCGCGGATCGAACCATCGACATTTGAACACAGGCAGACTTAGGGTCTCGCGCCCCTGGTGGAATTTAATCTCGTATATATTTTGTACCCTTCCGTAGTAGTCTACTAAATTTTGACCGGAGGTGTACACTTCGGTATTTATAGTTTTGGGATCAGGCCGGCTGTTCTGGTGATCCTCTGTATGGAAGCGATACCCATTCACATCATACTTTTTACATGTCATGACGGCAGGGTCAAAACCCATGAAAACCCATCTCAATTCATCATCCATAGATATGTTCGGATCTTTTCCATACAAGTATAATTGAAATTGTTGCGTGCATTAGTTAGCTAATAAATGTTGAACTAGGTATTTAATAGGGGAGTGTGGACAATTACTTTCTCCATGAACCAAGCAACAAATTTTTTACGTCCAGGGTTTCCATGACGGAGAAGAGTAAGTGCCTCCGCCTCAGTAGGAGGATTCATTCCCGTCCATTCCTCTTGAACGAAATCACTAAAAAAAAGAAAACCGGTGGACTAAGTGAACATAAAACATGATGATGTGGAAGACATAAAGGAATGGTGTAGTGGTATTACCTCATCCACACTTCCTCAACTTCCCTGATGTTGTGCAAGATATAGAACATGAGGTCCTCCCACTCTTGTCGTGGCATGTTATAAGGTTTCGAGGCCCCAGCCCTCCCACCTTGCGCGTTGAATAGATAGAGCTTGGGTTGATAATTCGGCTCTTCTATATTGTATCGAGGCACCTTGTTATGCAGATGGAGAACGTGGTCTGGATAGTATGATGTCCTGAGGTCTGACACCTCCTCTAGGATAACTGCCTCAGCTATGGAAGCTTCAATCTTAGCTTTGTTTCCACATTTCTGTCGGAGATGCTTGTTCTGTCTCTCAGGGCCGTACTGCCAGCGATTCTGCACAGGCCCCCCCAACAATACCTCATTCGCGAGGTGCAGAATGAGATGTGTCATCGGTGTAAAGAAGCCTGGCGGAAAGATCTTCTCTAGCTTGACTATCAACTCCGGTGCCTTCTTATGCAATTTTTCAATCACGTCTTTACTTACTTCTTTAGCACAGAGCGTGCGGAAGAAATGGCTTAGCTTGGCAAGCACTCGCCAGACATGCTTGGGGACATAGCCTCGAACCATCACCGGCATTATCCGCTCAATCCATACATGGTAGTCATGACTCTTCAGGCCGGTCACTTTGCCCGTTGAAAGATTGACTCCCTTACTTATATTCGATGCATAACCATCGGTGAACTTCAAAATGTGTTTCAGCCAAATAAGTACTTCCTTTTTTTCTGGCGGTTTAAGGACAAAGTCAGCATCTGGCTTGAACCAGTTTTTTCGACCGCCTGTGGGAGGCTTCATGTTCAGACGTGGTCTATCACAAATTCTCTGTTGATCGGCTCTAGCTTTAACGTTATCCTTCGTCTTATCAGGAATATTGAGGATCGTGTGGAAAAGGGACTCTGCCACATTCTTTTCGGTGTGCATCACATCGATATTGTAAGGAAGTTTGAGGTCCTTGAAATAGGGAAGCTGTGAGAAGGGGGTAATGTGAGTCCAGTTGTGCGTCTCACCATATCCCTCGAAGCCTTTGGCTTTGGCTTTGGCTTTGCCTTTGACTTTAGGCTGGAGAGCTTTTAGCTGAGCAAGAACATCTGCCCCCGAAAATGTTGGAATCTCGGTTACTTCATGAACAACCCGGCCTTTCGTGAAGTTCTTCTTGTCTTCCCTGTCTGGATGGTTTGGAGGGAGGAACTGTCGATGCAGGTCAAAGGCTACATACTTGCCACCCTTACTCAGCCAAATCATTCGCAGAGCCTGCATGCACACTGGGCATGGCATCTTCCCACTTGTACACCATCCGCAGAATAGAGCATAGCCGGGAAAGTCATGCATGCAATAGTGCAACCAAACTTTCATCAAGAAATTTCTCTGCAGATCCCGGTCGTATGTCAACGTCGGAAAGTACCAAGAATGGTGCAAAGCATCCACCAGCGGCTGCATAAACACACCCAATTGCTTCCCCGGATAATCAGGCCCCGGAATGATGAGCGACAAGAACATGGTCTTGCGTTGCATTAGGGCACCGGGAGGAAGATTGAGCGGAATTACAAACATGGGCCAGCAGCTGTATGGATTGGACGACATACCATATGGATTCAACCCATCACCTGATATGGCTATTCTGACATTCCCAGCCTCGGCTGCTTCCTCGGGGTATTCTTCATCGAACAACTTCCATGCTTCCCCTTCCGATGGATGTACGATTTTTTTTGGATTGTACCTTATACCTTCCTTGTGCCACTTCATCATTTTGGCAGACTCCTTCGTGATGAAAAGGCGTTGCAATCTTTTTATAAAATCAAGATACCGAAGAACCTTAACGGGGATGGTTAGCTGCTTTTTCTCACCATCCTCACCGACCACCTCAATGTACCGAGACGAACCGCACTGCCTACAGTACTTGTCATCCGCATACTCGTGCCTAAACAAAAGGCAATTCTTCGGGCAAACATCTATTTTCTCATAATCCATAGAGAGTGCCTTCATGATTTTCTTTGTATCGTACATGCTTTTCGGCAGTTCATGACCCTCAGGGAGGCTGTTAGCCCATACTCCCAAGAATGCTTTGAAGCATTTCTGGCTACAGCCGTACTCAGCCTTGACTGCAATCAGTTGCGAGATGGCATCCAGCTGAGATATTTTCGCCCCCGCATAAAGAGGTTTCTTCGACGAGGCCAAGACCTCCAAGAAGGCCTTTGCGGTTGCCTCCGGCTCCTCCGGTTCATTCTCTGAAGGTGTCGCATTTCCCGTTTCTGCAACAATGACATCATCTAGCATGTCCCTGACCCCGTCGTCCTCATATCCATCGATGCGTTGTCGCATCACCTCCTCTCTACCACGGTCCTGCTCGGCTATGTTTATCGGCGGCATGTCAAAGTTTGGCATATATCCGTGCGTGCGAAGGTGCTCACTCATGTCCGTCTGATTTCTACGGTGACGTCTGGCACATCTCGCACAGGGGCATGGTGGGATAATTCTCATTGGACGACGGAATATCTCCTTCAAATAGACATCGGTTTTCGCGATCCACTCTGATGTTACTCGATTCCGACGGATAAAACCACTGTACATCCACTGATTATCTGCCATCCTCTGCTTTTTTGCAAGCCACACAACATAATTAAGGATTCATTTAAATTAATCACATCAAATTTTCAGTTTCTACCGCGTTTAATCCACCTACATCTCTAATAGGTAAAGATGGGTCCTAATCCCACCCGAGGATGTGTAGATTGAGTACGTTCTCCATTCTACCCCGTTCCGAGACAAAATTTCGGCAGCATCTCCCCGCTGTTCTCCAGATACACGTCTCGGCAAATAGCCGAGAGAATGTGCTCCGGAGAACAATGGGGAGGCGCCGCCGAAATCCTGTCTCGGAACGGGGTAGAACATGGAGAACATACACAATCTACACATCCCCGGGCTGTCCGTGGAAAACGCTGGACAATCCGAAAGAGCTGCGGTGATAAATATGCAATTGAATGCATATTTATCGATGCAACCCTTTCGGACGGGAGACGCCTAAGTTACGCCACTTGACTTGAAAATGAAATCTACTGACATGAAAACATGGAGGAGATGGACTTGTAGCTCACCCTCGGCTGTAGAGGAAGTAGTCGAAGAGCAGAGGGATGCTCAGGGGGACCAACGCGTCGGACAACGGTCACTCCGATGAATGCAACACCACAAAGCCTGCAAATTCCATCGCGACAAATAATTACAACATCACAACTCATAGAGCATATTTAAAACATTTAAACATGCATTCATTTATTTTTGCATCATGTAGGCAAAAAAACTATAGGGGCTCATCATCTATTCATCACATATTCATCATCATCATCTATCCATCTATATATCATGATGTAGTATCCACTCATCTATCCATCTATATATCAACAACAATTTTTTTCTCAACTAACCTATCAACAAAATTTTTATATCTTATAATCCATCTATCTAACTATTTATATATCTAACTAATCTATCCATCTAAACCCTAAACTAACTAACCTAACGTAGCAGCAGCAAGTAGCAAGCAGCGGCAGCAGCAGGAAGCAGCAACCAGCGGCAGCAGCAAGCATCAGCGCG
>NC_057799.1:638347364-638349229 GCF_018294505.1 Triticum aestivum | reverse complement strand
GGACGGGGCGCGGGTGGAGGGGGCGGGCGGACGGGGCGGTGGGCGGCGGGGACTAGAACGAGGGTGCGGCGGCGCGGCCGGTCAGGATCCGGTTGCGGCGGCGGTGTGGGTGGGGGTCTGGGTCGGGCGGCGGCGCGGCGTGGTTCGGAGTAGGAGGAGGAGTGGGGAAGGGGCAGTTGAACGAGTGGCCACGGCGAGGCCCGAGTGGATAAGGGTGGCTCTATCCCTTATCCACTTGACGGCCCTCTCGCTGCCAGGTGGGGACCATGCCTATGCCGACGGCCTAGATAGTAGGCCTCTGCCGACGGCAAGGCCGTAGGCATAGATGGCAACTGCTTTTTTTTGAAAAAATAGTCCCACCTCGCCGAGGGAAAAGCAATTTGGCCTGTTTAAATAGTTCACTAATCCATACGTTATAAGCTCCGGTATTCATTAGACTTATATGAAGAAAATGGACAATTGCTGTGAACTTTTCAGTGCTCGGGCACCGGGCGTGCCCGGGCAGCCGGCCCGGTGCCCGAGCACTAAAAGGTTCACAGCAATTGTACATTTTCAATGATGAATACCGGAGTTTTTAATCAATTCAATTATTACATTTTTAGATTCTTAGTTTACCGTCTGTATGGGACCCGGTACCCGGCACCTGGAGGGGGGAAACGGGCGCATCGAGTCTACACGGAGGGGATATTGCCGTGGGTTTGGCCCGGATGTTGCTCCAAAGTGTTCCTATGGGCTGACCTAACACAACCGGGTGGATAGGTCCACTGCTCAAAGCCCGTCCGTGCAAAGTCAAAGGGCTAAATCCCGTGGTCAAACGCTACAGGGTTAGGCGGGACGGGGGCCCTGGGGGTAGCAATGCCACCCGAGCGTCGCACCGGGCCCCCATACATGCGGGGTGGTGTGGTGGCATGTCCCAAGAGGCGGCATGCATCTCCGGGGTGTGCCCCCCTCACGGACGGCGCCGCCGCCGGCACCTGGGGGGAAACGGGCGCGTCGGGTCTACACGGAGGGGATCTTGCCGTGGGTCTGGCCCGGATGTTGCTCCAAAGTGTTCCTATGGACTGACCTAACACAACCGGGTGGATAGGTCCACTGCTCAAAGCCCGTCCGTGCAAAGTCAAAGGGCTAGATCCCGTGGTCAAACGCTACAGGGTTAGGCGGGACGGGGCCCTGGGGGGTAGCAATGCCACCCGAGCGTCGCACCGGGCCCTCATACATGCGGGGTGGTGTGGTGGCATGTCCCAAGAGGCGTCACGCGTCTCCGGGGTGTGCCCCCCTCACTAACGGCGATGACACATTAGTAGACGTTCTGCGGTAACGATGCGGCGTGAATATTATTAAATACTCGGAGCACGATAAAATCATGAGTTTTTTACACGACGCGGGCACATGTGCTGTAGGACTGATGGTAATTTTCCATAATTGTTCGTGATGGAGTAGTATCTGAACAATTCCCTCTATGCGGATTGCTCTTCGCGTGTCTACGACTGTGGCCGGCGGCCTCCGGGGGCTAGCATGCCGTCAAATCTTGCGTAGGCGGCCTCTCACAAGTCTGGAAGTGTTGTGGCGGGTGCAAACGCCTGGCACGCGTCTCCGGGGTGTGCCCCCCCTCACGGACGGCGGCGCCGCCGGCACCTGGAGGGGGGAAACGGACGTGTCGGGTCTACACGGAGGGGATCTTGCCGTGGGTCTGGCCCGGATGTTGCTCCAAAGTGTTCCTATGGACTTACCTAACACAACCGGGTGGATAGGTCCACTACTCAAAGCCTGTCCGTGCAAAGTTAAAGGGCTAGATCCCGTGGTCAAACGCTACAGGGTTAGGCGGGACGGGGGCCGCTGGGGGGTAGCAATGCCACCCGAGCGTC
>NC_057799.1:638346421-638347282 GCF_018294505.1 Triticum aestivum | reverse complement strand
CCCCTCACTAACGGCGCCGCCGCCGGCACCTGGAGGGGGAAACGGACGCGTCGGGTCTACACGGAGGGGATCTTGCCATGGGTCTGGCCCGGATGTTGCTCCAAAGTGTTCCTATGGGCTGACCTACCACAACCGGGTGGATAGGTCCACTGCTCAAAGCCCGTCCGTGCAAAGTCAAAGGGCTAGATCCCGTGGTCAAACGCTACAGGGTTATGTGGGACGGGGGCCCTGGGGGGTAGCAATGCCACCCGAGCGTCGCACCGGGCCCTCATACATGCGGGGTGGTGTGGTGGCATGTCCCAAGAGGCGGCACGCGTCTCCGGGGTGTGCCCCCCCTCACGAACGGCGAAGACATATTAGTAGACGTTCTGCGGTAACGATGCGGCGTGAATATTATTAAATACTCGGAGCACGATAAAATCATGAGTTTTTTACACGACGCGGGCACATGTGCTGTAGGACTGATGGTAATTTTCCATAATTGTTCGTGATGGAGTAGTATCTGAACAATTCCCTCTATGCGGATTGCTCTTCGCGTGTCTACGACTGTGGCCGGCGGCCTCCGGGGGCTAGCATGCCGCCAAATCTTGCGTAGGCGGCCTCTCACAAGTCTGGAAGTGTTGTGGCGGGTGCAAACGCCTGGCACGCGTCTCCGGGGTGTGCCCCCCCTCACGGACGGCGGCGCCGCCGGCACCTGGAGGGGGGAAACGGACGCGTCGGGTCCTATTGAAAAAATCGGTAGGATGGTCATATGGAGGGTGGACTTGGATGGTCGATGAGGGTAACGAAACGAAATGGCATACGTACTCCCCTTTAATAGTAGAGATATATTTCACGGATGCATAAAAAAACACCCTCCAA
>NC_057799.1:638314564-638346138 GCF_018294505.1 Triticum aestivum | reverse complement strand
AAAAAGGGATGAGCTATTGAAAAAATCGGTAGGATGGTCATATGGAGGGTGGACTTGGATGGTCGATGAGGGTAACGAAACGAAATGGCGTACGTACTCCCCTTTAATAGTAGAGATATATTTCACAGATGCATAAAAAAACACCCTCCAAACCATGGAAATAAAGAGTCGCAGATTTTCCAGATCTGGATTAGTTGAACCCAAGAAGCACCACCCCGTGAAGCATTACGGTCTTTATCACTTTTTTCGCCCGATCAGTTGCAAAATTTACAGGAAAAATATAATCGGCAAAGAGGGAAAGACAGTTAGTACTGGAGATGCGAGGAATCGAACCCCATGCCTCTATTCCGCATTGGTTAGCGCTCTACCAATTGAGCTACATCCCCTTACAAGCAAACAGGGTTAATTGGATATATTAGTTCTAACTACCGGGGTTAAAACTAATTATGTCTGAGCCCGTTACGGATGCCGCAAGTATCTATAGCATCACGTCTGCGGCAGCCCAGTCCGTCGGCCCATCAAGGACGTTATTCTTTTATCCCAAAATTAAAAGGACGTTGTTCTTTTTTTCTACAACCAACCCGGAAGAAACGAGCCGCGTTGTTCGTCTTGGAGAGTTCAGAAAAACGTTTGGTTGCTTTGCTCGTGTGTGTGCGTGAAGAAAAGAAAAAAGCAACACATGCAATAGCGAGTGCTCCCGCAGGAAACACTTGATCGATCGATCGATAATACTAGTGTAAAAAGCGCTCTTATATTATAAGACGAAGAAAGTACTAGATTTTTCTGACTATTTGGCTGGAGACATCGATCGATCTTCACCGAATCGAGCCAGCACGCAACAGCGAGTGCTCCCGCGCGCAGAAACAACATGCATTCATGCATGCATAGGCTAACAGAAATTAAGCAACTCTTTCGATGGTACAAGCAAGGTCAAGTCGCTGATACTCTGCAGACCGACCTATGTTTTGTTCTTCTTGCTACGTGGAGTGATGAGTGATCGATGAAACTACTAACCAGAACTGACGGTACGGCTTGATCGTTTTGTCCTGTGGTAGCTGCGACTAGGTATAAAACTGGTGGCTATGATGACACCTACACACGCCTACGTCTACATGCGATCTTCCGCGTTCGGTTAAAAGACCAGACTATTTTAACCGACCGATTCCTGGCTTGGTTATACTTCTTCTTTTTCTTTGAATAAAAGAAGGGCTTCTAACCCCTCCGATTTTCATTAACGAAAACCACAGCGTTCTCGAGCTACAGGACACTACTAACACCAGACCAAAAGAAAAGGTGGAGAGCACAACGCAGCAGTGCCCCCCATGAGGGATCAGCCACATTGCACTGGGCAGCCAAATGGCCCCCGTGCCGCCAGCAAGTCTCCAGTTCTAACATTCGAGCATATCAAGTTATTACATTCATCCAAGCTAAAGGCCTCAAACTATGCAAAAGACAGGGCAAAATAAAACAAAGAAACAAGCAGTCCAGTCACCCTCTAGGAAGAGATCTTGTCATTCCGGCCGTGCCACATTTATTCTTCATCCTTGAGAGGCCGCATAAACTTCACTTGCTACCCGTTCTAGTAATCTTGCCCCCAGCTCCAACACATTTCTTTGCTGCTCCTTTATCTGCAAATTAGACCAATCCACCATCCAATGTGTCATTGTTTTAATTATAGTCATAGGACCAGAGACTTTTTTCTTCTAAAAAATAATCCCATTTCTGGCTTTCCATAAAGGCCAGCATATGGTAGATACCCCAACCAACACTAGTTTTTTATCATCTTTCTTGAAAGAATCTAGCCAAGATCCAAAGCATTCTTGCATTGACAAAGGAGTTTTCCTCAAACCAAATGTGCATTTGATTAAACTCCAAATCAAGGAGGCAGCCGAACAAGTAAAAAAATATCAACTGATTCATCTTTCCCACAAAATACACAGTTTTTTTCCCATTCCATCCCCTCTTCAGTAACGAATCCCTCGTGAGACTGCTTTTCTTGATTATACTTTTGTGGGAAAGATGAATCACTGGAAGAAGAAGAAGAAATCCAGGGCTTGGTTATACTTTTGGCAGCTGGTCGGACACATGGCAGGAAAACAAGCTATCTCTGGAGGAAGAAGAAGAAATGTCCTTAATTACACTTGGCGGCGGCCCAATGAGTGGAGTCGTATAATATTCTTGCACGTACGTACGTCCAGTCCAATTCAAAGAATGTCATTTTGGAACAGCTCAGCTGGGTGCAACATGTTGGCTTGAGCACTGATCACTGGGTTAACTCTGCAAGTGAGAAAGAGCTCTCACGGCACATGAAGGAGTAGGATGAAACATTATAAACGTGCATCTCTTGTAAAGTTAGTACCCTGTAAACATCTAGTCTGGTTTCTTTATATGAAAAAACAGGGGTGAAATCCCTTCCTTGAAAACAAAATGTTAATCCCTTGTCAATACATCGAGCGGAGTACCTATGATCCACACATGAATACTCGCATGCATGGCAAACTCGTCGAGGTGGTGGTCTTGCCATTGCCAGTTTTTGGAGTAAAAAAAGATAGCACGTTCGATGAAATAGAAAAAATTGGAGATGCGAGGAATCGAACCCCGTGCCTCTATTCAGCATTGATTAGCGCTCTACCAATTGAGCTACATCCCCTTAAACACGTGCTCAATTAACTCGACGTAATTAACATGATAGTTTATTTAGTCTTTCTGTTTGGGCGAATCGCACAAGCTAGCTAATGGATCATGTCGCTGGCGATGGCCCAAGAGCCCGTGTCGGTGTGTGGTGTCCGAACTGTTCGCATGGATGGGCTTTTATGCGCATGGGCCATCAAAGACTTTCCCGTCTCGTCTCGTCGTTGAAAGTTCTTCCAGTGGAACGGCATACGCACCACGTACCTTGTCAAATTTTCACTCACGTTCGACCAGGGTCGCCACTTCTGGCTCATCTCACCCCATTACCCTGTTTGTATTCCTCTAAATATCCCAGTGGAGCCGTGTGCCAACATATATCGATCAGTTCAAATATGCCAGGATCTCTATTGATCAGTTGAAAACTACTTTCCATTTTTTTCGAAGCTTAGTGAAAAGACCAGAACCTGTCGCGGTGGTAACTGACACAGTGATTCAATGGATTTTTTCCTTCCATGAACACCACCTTTACATGCATAAGGTATATCAAGCACTCAACCCATACACGACATGCTCTCTCTCTCTCTCTCTCTCTCTCTCTCTCTCTCTGGCCAACTCCACCGCACGACCCCAAACGGACGTCCGTTTTGTCCGGATTCTGTCCGTTTGGGCAGGGCAATGGGGTCGTGTCCGGACGTGTCCTGGGATGCGGTGGCCGTGCGCCCAGCGCGCGGCCGCATTCGTTTGCCCCATCCTGTCCATCAGGGCCCAAAATGCCCATATTTTCATCAAAACTAGTTTACAATCCAAATATTTGTCTGAAAATTAAAATAGTTTTACAACCCAATTGAAATTATCTTTAATAAAATAGTTTTACAACCAAATCAAAATTGTCTTGACTAAACATAAAATGAACCAATACATCTATGGGCCAATAGCTCCTGTGCGACACATTTGAGGTGAATTGGCAAGAGTGCGACGTTATTCGAGCGAATGGCTGTGGTGCGACAATTTTGAGCAGGTAAATAGCCCACACACGACATGGCTGTTAAACTCAACTGATGCCCTCGTTAACTGTTGGGGGCTGGACCCACCACTTATCCACGTAAGCGCGGGACCCACCACTTGTCTATTCGCGGGACCCACCTCCTCGCAGCTAGAAGAGACGAGCGCCCGTGCCCGTCCGCCCGCAGCCGCCCATTCATCCCCTTTCCCCAATCTTTCTCTTCTCCGGCGACCTAGCGCAAATGTCTACCTCCTCCGCCACGCACTCAAAATGGCGACAGTATGGACCAGTGCTGCTCACAAGGTGCCTTGACTGCCCATGCCCAGACCCTCTTAAATGGTTGGTCACTAAGAGGGATGACAATGGCAATCTTGGGCGGGAATTTGTGAAATGCTTGAGCAAACCAATGGCAGGAAGGGATGGCAAGGTTAGATCTCAGTTCTTAGCCCGTTCTTTCGCTGTCTTTTGCTCTGATTTCTCCATATTTTGTTTTTTCTCCTCAAATTTGGGATTTAGGGTTCATGTTGTTCTTTTCAGATCTTGAAGAAATGTTACCATTTGGGCGGGGTGCCGCCGATTGCTGTGGAGAATACGGGGAGCTCGGGCGGAGAGGTGGGCAAAGTCGTGCCGATGGCGATGTATGCGCGCAATGCTGAACTGCATGCGGAGTCCGAACTGACCGGGGAACTGAAGAAGATCAAGAAACATCTAATGCAGATGATCGATTTGCAGAAGCAAGCAAATATCATGGCAGGGGGGTTCTATTGTTGTATCATTGCTCTGTTCTTGTTTTATTTGTTGTTCATCCGTCATTAGAATGGGCATTTAGGCCTGTCAGGGTAGAGGATGTGATCTGTGCGCCATGCCAAGTTATGTATCTGAATTGAAGCAGCAATTTGGAACACAAATTATTCAGTGTTCATGCTCTGTTTCCTCTGTTTTTGTTCTTCAGTTAACAGAGTACACACTCAAATTCAGTTTCTAGTAAAAAACAAAATTGGGCTGCCGAATAGATGTTGGGCCGTGACCAGCCCACCCGCGTAGGGGCACCAGCCCACCTCTAACTTCGGCAAATAAAATGGGGCCCAATAAAATGTTAGTTGTTTTTATTTTGGCCTTTTTCTTGCACTAAATTTTGTGATGGATCATTTTTTGATGCACTAAAACTAAATGTTAATTGTTTTTATGCATGTCTACGGTTCCATGAACTAAATGAGTTGATGCTTGCATGAAGTGCCCGAAGTAAATTAGTTTGCATTTCCTAGTTGCACCCATGTCCATAGTGGGTTTGCATGGGGCTCCTAGTTGCATGTCTGTGGTTTGGCCAATATTTTGAAGATGGTGTGTGTGGTGATTGGGGTGTAGAAACCCGGGCCCGTAGCAACCCATAGCAATACACGAATAATAAGCAAAAACAACCCATAGCAATCCACAAATAATAGCACGAAACACACAATATATATAGTAGCATAACGATTATATAGAAGCATAACGATTGCAACCCATAGTTCCACGATAGCCTTACAACTCCATGATAGCCTTACAACTTAAAGTACTAATAAAACTTAATAATAGTAGCATAACGATTACAACTTAAAAAAACTAATACGATAGATCTATAGCAAGCTAGATAGATAGGGGGGCACCAAACGCGGGTTCTTCTTATCCTCCTCCTCCGGGGCCACCTCGCTCCTCTGGGCGCCGCCCTTCACTCCTCCCTGTTGTTGATGGGGTACGGGAGCGTGTGCATAACGCCGTTGTTGGGGAAGATGCCGTTGAAGTCGGTGAAGATATTGTAGGTTGTGAAAGCTATGAACTCACAACCAACCCAATACGCTCGCTCGAGGAGATGGAAAGCATCGAAAGGGTTAGTGAACGTGGCGAGGAGCCCAACCACAACGCCGTTGTGGTTGACCTCCTCAAGATGGTACATCCGAGGAGAGCCGCGGGGGAGGTGGCGGAAGCCGGCCGCAAGGAAGAACTCCGTTAACTCCCTTGCGCCCCTCCACCTCGAGATCGCCCAAACCCTAAGGGTTCTCTCTACATACACTCCGGCCGGGTAGAGCCTTTCCGGCACGGTTGGGGGGAAGCGGTAGGTGGGGCCGTTGTACTGCATGGTGGCGGGGTGGCTCGAGGGCTCGATCGGGTTTGATGGAGAAGAAGGAAGAAGGAAGGCAGAGGAGGCAGAGGATGGGGTGTGGATGAGGAGGGAGAGGAAGACGATAGTGCCCGGCTTAAATAGCCCAAGTGCGACGTGGTTTCAACCCGTAGAATTAATGGGCGGGCGGCGTTTGGTGGCGCCCCATGAAAGTGTGTACACGAGCGTGGGAAACGGGCTGCGATCCTTCTGTGCCACCGGTCGCGGGTCAAGGAGGACGGGCTCACACACGCGTCTGTGCCGTCATGGGTCAAGGGGACATGCCTGCCCCGGGTTCTCTGCGTGTGCCGCCCGTGCATTCATGCCGTAGCCCATTAATTTGCACATCTTGCTAGGGCCTGGCTAGAGGGCAACGTTCGGTCGATGGGAGACATGACAATAATGGACGCCTTCATTTGCCCATCTTGTAACGGGCAGCACGCTGTTTGAACTGCATCGATACCCACATCGATACCCCATGCCAGTATTGTGTCCTCAAAGAGGAGCACGCCATGTACAGCACGCCATGCAGCGTTGGCTTTTTGGTTGTCTTCATCGGGCTGCTGCATTGTGGCCGGGTGCATGCTTTGATGCCACGATGCATCGGTTCTAATGGTAGGTATGCGACAGCTTACTGCGTCGATAGGGGTGGCGGAGCAGGGCTACGTCGAGGGCATGCATGCAACGTACGGGCGCAGTTCTGCGGGTGGGCATGCATGCTGCGGGTAGGCACGGGCACGCATGCAACGATGGAAAGGGCACTGCGTAGGCTTGGTCCATGCACCGCGTCAACTCTTGCCGTTGGATTCAAATGAACGGTCCTGATGCCCCAACGAGAGAGGCTGATCCAAACCCCACCGATTCAACCAATCAGCGCGTCTCATGCGGATCGATGCACACTGATTCAACCAATCAGCGCGTCTCATGCGGATCGATGCACATTGTAGCTAACCCTAGCGCCTGATCTCAACCGTCCACGCACAACGATCGACGACCCGGTAGTGTGCGGGGTTTTGAGGGGTTTTGACTGATTAGGGTTGAGCATAACTAATTCAAAAAAAATAAAAAAATAAAACTTGCGCACATAGTCTTATTATGTCGTAATAGTAACGAGAAAAAAATATAAATATGGTTTACATACATTTTTACGAAAAATCCTTCACAAAATTGTCATTCCTCGAACAATGTAATATGGAGTTCAAGGGAGAGAGTAGTGGGCACCCGAGAGTAGGTGGGGTTTTGAAAATGAAAAGTGTGAAAACCTCACCAAAACTTCATTTTGAATTGACTAAGAAAGATCTTAACTTACTTTTCTCATTTTCATGTTTTAAACTTGTTTTATATATAATTTTCTATTAAACCTTGTTTTTTCAAAAAAAAAATAATAGAAAATTAATTCAATAAATAGTGAGACTTTAGATTTACACTATATAGGTAGAATAGATGTGTAGAAAAATTATTTGACTGGTTTAGACAAGGTGCCAAAAAACTTGCTTAAATATGAGGCCGTTTACCCTACCTTTGGAGGTCATTTGAGACACACTTTTCATGACTATGAGTTCAACTTACCAAAAGGGCTCGGAATGATCAGTAAGCAAACATTTCAGTTGAGGTACTTTAGATAGCATTAAAACATCAATACCCCATCCCTAATTCAAATTTGAGCCCAAATTTTAATTTAAATTTGAATTTTATTTGGCTGGTTTAGACAAGGTACCAACAAACAAGTTCGAATAGAAATACGGGGATACATAGTTGAAAGATCGTGGATGTTGCCTAGAGGGGGGGTGAATAGGCGCTTTAAAATAATTACGGTTTAGGCTTGAACAAATGCGGAATAAACCTAGCGGTTAATTTGACAAGCACAAAACCTACAACAACTAGGCTCACCTATGTGCACCAACAACTTATGCTAAGCAAGATAAAAAACTAAGTGATAGCAAGATATATGACAAGAAACAATATGGCTATCACAAAGTAAAGTGCATAAGTAAAGGGTTCGGGTAAGAGATAATCGAGGCATGCGGAGACGACGATGTATCCCGAAGTTCAAACCCTTGCGGATGCTAATCTCCGTTTGGAGCGGTGTGGAGGCACAATGCTCCCCAAGAAGCCACTAGGGCCACCGTAATCTCCTCACGCCCTCGCACAATGCAAGATGCCGTGATTCCACTAAGGGACCCTTGAGGGCGGTCACCGAACCCGTACAAATGGCAACCCTTGGGGGCGGTCACCGAACCCGTACACTTTGGCAACCCTTGGGGGCGGTCACCGGTACCCGTCAAATTGCTCGGGGCGATCTCCACAACCTAATTGGAGACCCCGACGCTTGCCCGGAGCTTTACACCACAATGATTGAGCTCCGAACACCACCAACCGTCTAGGGCGCCCAAGCACCCAAGAGGAACAAGCTCAAGGGCACCAAGCACCCAAGAGTAATAAGCTTCTCAACTTGTAACTTCCACGTATCACCGTGGAGAACTCAAACCGATGCACCAAATGCATTGGCAAGGGCACGCGGAGTGCCCAAGTCCTTCTCTCTCAAATCCCACCGAAGCAACTAATGCCCGGGAGGAAAAAGAGAGGAAGAACAAGAAGGAGAACTCCAAGATCTAGATCCAAGGGGTTCCCCTCACATAGAGGAGAAAGTGATTGGTGGAAATGTGGATCTAGATCTCCTCTCTCTTTTCCCTAAAAAACTAGCAAGAATCCATGGAGGGATTGAGAGTTAGCAAGCTCGAAGAAGGTCAACAATGGGGGAAGAACACGAGCTCAAAGGATTAGGTTCATTGGGGAAGAAGACCTCCTTATATAGTGGGGGGAACAATCCAACCGTTACCCCCCACACCAGCACCGCAGAGAGCGGTACGACCGCTTGGCCAGCGGTACTACCGCTCCCCCTCGCGGTACTGCCGCTGGGCCCAGAGCGGTACTACCGCGGTGGTCAGGGCGGTCCTACCGCATACGAGCGGTACTACGGCCCCCACTGCCGCGGCTAGTGCCGTAAAACCCGACACGAAAAAGACCCCTCGAATCGAGGCGGTACTAGCACGAGACCGCAGTGGTACTACGGCTGGGGGCTACCAGCGGTACTACCGCTTGTAGCACCCAAGCGGTACTACCGCTCCGGCCCGCGGTACTACCGCTAGGAAACCAAAACTGCCATAACTTCTGCATATGAGCTCCGAATTGAGCAAACTCAAGCTTGTTGGATAGAGGAAGACGAGTAGCATCAAAACAGCGAGGGGAGGTATGCCAACAAATAGAGGAGTGAAACCTCCAACCGAGAAGAACCGGCATAACCTCCAACATCGAAAACATCATAGAAGATGCGAGTGAACTCCGTTTTCGATGAACTCGAGCTTGTCATCAAGATGACCATAAGCTCCAAAACTCACAAAGAGAAGAACCAAACAAGAACCAATAAAGATGATGCAAGGATGCAATGGTTTGAGCTCTCTATGAACGATATGATCAAGCTACTCATCGAGAGCCCCCCTTGATAGTACGGCAATCGATCCTATAACCCGGTCTCCCAACTACCATCATGAGACCGGTAAAATAGAAAACCTATCAAGAGCAAACCTTTGCCTTGCACATGGTCCACTTGAGCTAGATGATGACGATCTTGACTCCCTCAAGTTGGACCACCTTTCTTGGTTGTGTTGGCTCGATGAAGACTAGTTGATGCTCCCCCATGCTCCACTATGGGTGAGCCACTCTTCCGCACATCTTCACAAGTCCATTGTCACCACAATGGACGGCAAGCTTCAAGCATTTGATCTCTTCATGATGCTTCACTTGAACTTGCACACCGCAACCTAACCCCACAAAGAACTCTCACGAAGATAATGGGTTAGTACACAAAGCGTAATTGACAATGCTTACCACACCATGGGATCGCTTGATCCCTCTCGGTACATCTTCTACGCTTTGTGAGTTGATCAAGTTGATTCACTCTTGACTTAGTTTTGATCAACCATGAATCTTTTCAACTCTCTTCATTTGGATGATGTCTTGAAGATATACATGAATGATCACACAATCTTCTTCTCCAAGACATGCTTGTAATAAGCTCAACTCTCACATGACCAATCTTTGGATAATTCCTTAATAACACCTTGGTCACCACATAAACTCCTTGAAACCAACACATGAACTTCAAGAAATGCCTATGGACAAATCCTTCAAATATAACTCAAGGCAACCATTAGTCCATAGAGATTGTCATCAATTACCAAAACCAAACATGGGGGCACCGCATGTTCTTTCAATAGTGACTACCAGTACGCACCAAGTTACAAATATTATTACATGCCCCAAATTTTCAACCTATTCTCTGTTCTACCTCTTCCTACCACGTCGCGTGCTCTTCTTCGCCTTAGCACTTCTTGTTTTTGGTTCTACTACACACACAAGTTCACTGATCATCTTGGTTTTCTTCACTGGTCTTTTCAACACCTCGCCAACACCCTCGTGATCAGTGTCTTCAGTCTCAATGTTGACAGCAGTTTCAGTTTATTCGGTGTGTACCTCAACATGGGTTTCTTCAGTCTGAACCTCGGCACGCTCAGGTTCAGTTTCAACCTCGAGAGCAGTTTCTTCAGTCTGAATGTTGACTGCAGCAGGATTTTCTTCAGTCTGTTCAGGCTCAGGCACACTTCTCTTCTTTCTACCGCCATTGACTCTTGCTTTTTTTGTTGGCCAACACTGTTCAACAACAAGGGGCTGACTTGCTCGCTTCCACCTGGCCATTGGGAAAATGTTATAGATATAGTAATTGGAAAAAAGCACCAAATCAAAACACAGACAAATAAAAAAGAACATACTTTGGCTTATCAGGAGTGTAACGGCATTTGACAGATCCCACTCTGTGCCCAAGTTCCTGGCACAACTTGCATCTGTTTTTGTTACCTTTTTGGGCCCTTTTTGGCTTTCCATCTTTCTTTCCCTTCTTACTACTCCCACCTTTCTCAAACCATGCCTTGAATCTACTCTGTTTAGGCCTGCCAGCATTTTTTTTCGTCAAGGGAGGACACATGGAAAATTCAATGTCCACTTCAGGCCACTGAGACTGATCTGTAAGTGCTGGAATTGGAGTAGCATATGCAGCTTTGAATCTTGCTACCGAATAATATTCATGCAAATATGGGTGCATGTTTATCTTCGGTTGGGATGCTAAGAAGAGAATGGCATGCTCACATGGTTTACCACTGTGTTGCCACTCGAGGCAAGTGCAATCATGCAATTCAGTGTTAACAACATGTCTCCTTCCAGTTTTGTTATCTCTAACTTCAGCACCCCAAGGTGAAGATTTTTCAACAAACAAATGTGAAAGACATCTGCTCCTATTGACCACCTGTTGTACCACTGCTGGAAGCTTATCACCTTGCAGACAATCACCTATCCTTCTTCTCAATTCCCACAACCGCATGAGCATGATCCTGATTTGGTCAACCATGTCATGCACAGGCAAATCTTTTAACTCCTTCACCTTGTTGTTGAAACTCTGCCAAATTGTTGTTGATGTGGTCACACTTGATGGTAGTGTTGAATGCTGACATGTACCATAACAAAGAATGGTAGGTGTTCAGCCATGGACCAAACTCATCACATGCTGCCATTATCTTATCAAGATGATATTTGTGTGTCTGTCTAGTGTAAGATCTTGCTACTGGCCACATGCGCCCAAATTCTTCTCCTCTAATTTTTTTGATCAAATTCATCCACAGATGACCGAAGCACTCCTCTGCTCAGCATGTGGGAAAACATTTTTCACTGAATTTTCAAGCCCCTTACATGCATCTGTGTGTATAGCCAAAGGTGACACTGGCCCTAGGCATCTTTTCAACTGGATCATGAACCATGTCCATGAAGCCTCTGTTGCTGACTGAAACAAGCCAACAGCAATAGGAAACATCCAGTTGTGTCCATCTAGAGCATTGTATGCTGCCAACTGACCATTCCACTTGCCTGTCAAAATGGATGAATCTATGCTCAAATATGGACGTCACCCTGCTTTGAACCCATCGATGCAAGGCTTCAAAGCCATAAAAAACTTGGAGAACTTGACTTCACCTTCGGCTGATACCTCTGTATCTATCTCCACAACACTGCCAGGTGACCTCTTTTCCACCTCTGCTTTGAAGTTGTAAAGCATCCTAAATGTATTTGCCCAATCACCATATAAATTTTTCATTGCCCTTTGTTTTGCCTTCCACACCGTGGTATATTTCAGTTTAATGGGGTACATCTTTTCCAAGTCTACTTTGAGTTACTTGGCAGTAGTGTTTGGTGTTTTGGCTAAAATTGGGGTGATCTTTTCTGCAACCCAAAGTTGTGATGTCATGGTTGATACTCTCTGTGAACTTGTAATACAAGTATGTTGATTGGGGATTTGGTTAACCCTAACAGTACTTCCATCAGGTTGCAGTCTAGCAGATATGTACCACTCGCAAGGCTTCACACTACCATCAAATCCTCTGCACCTCGCATAAAACTTCTTTCTATCAGTCCAAACAGTCTTGGCATCAAACTCATGTTTCACTGCATAAGTCTTGAAACAGATCCTAAACTCCTTCATGCTTGGGAACAACTTGCCTACTTCAATGACAGGGTTTTCTTTGTCATACACATGCACCAGCTCATCATCATGTGCATCATCTACTTCATCTGCAGCTTGTTCCATCAACTGTCCATCTACTTCTTCATCAGCATTAGCAGGCAAACTAGATTCGCCCTCTCCTGCTTATCTCTGTCATCGACTGGAATGCCAAAAAGTTTGGCCATCTCAATGTCAGGCATTGGTGCAATGACCAAATCAGTAGGCTCATCTAATTCAACTACATTCCAATCAACAGTTGCTGCAGTTTCAGTTTCAGTTCCAGTCACCTGTCCCACTTCGGCTATTACTGTAAGTTCAGTACACATTGGAATCAATGGCCTGTGTGTAGCCCAATCATCATCTACCATCTGCGCAGCCAATTGTGATGGCACATATCCAACCTTCGAAAAAATGTTCAGATCAACGAGCTCAGCAAAAAAATTAGCCCGTTTGCTTGTCCAGCCGTTTTGCCGATCGATTTCTTCAACAATCTGTTCACCATCTTCTATTCTCACATACTCTCCTTTCCAATCATCAAACCGCAACAGTGATACTTCTTGCTCTGGACCCCAAACAATATTCTCCCCAATTTTTTCCACCCATTTCTTCACTGCCGTTTCTCCCATGTTCTGTAGAACTTGTGGATAAATCTCTGTAAACTCAACCTCCCATTTAACAACTGTGTCTCTCTCAATGTTCTGTATGCTACCATCAACTAATTTTGCCTTTGATGGAAAGAAATTGACTGTCAATTCGAAGGTCCGAGCGGCAGCATCCCCTCTGTCAGTGGCGGACAGTGTGAGCCCGTGAGAAAGAGCAGACGAGGCCACCCCTAATTGCATGCAAAATTGGATCGGAGAGAGGCGCATTACCTATTCGAAGTTGAATCTGGCGGCTCCATCTCAGTATGCCCACGGGCTCCCCTCACAACCTATCGATTCCGCAAGCGAAAATAGAGGAAACGAGCTGAGATCTACGGGCCCGAGAGAGGAACGGGAGGGCGACTAGGGTTTGAATTCACACACCATTTTCTGAGGACGAAGGCTCCGCCGCCGTTGAGAACGAGGGCTCCGCTGCCGCCACCGAGAACGCAAGATCCGCCGCCACCGGAGAAGAAGGGGGCCAGAGTGGCGGGCCCGGCACGGTCGGGCGGCAGGGCACGGTCAGCTGTTTTGAGGAACAATTAAGTTGGACCCACATGTCCTAACATAAACGGGCGGACTTGGTTGACGACCAATTTAACCACATTTAACACCCCATGTGGCCCTAGGCTATTTACACGCTCAAATGTGTCGCACCACAGCCATTCGCTCGAACAACGTCGCACTCTTGCCAATTCACCTCAAAAACGTCACACAGGAGCTATTGGCCCATACATCTATTGGTTGCCAATGTGATCCCACACGTGCTCAACCAAGTCATTTTGAAGATTCAAATGAGTGTGCCAATCACGCATCTCATGGTGGAATTGGACAAACTGTTCAAATGTGGTCGGGTCTTGGTGCAGGGGCTCAATATTTTCACCTTGATAATCAAATCATTGGTCGAAGATACTCTCATTACGCTCGTCCTCGACGATCATGTTGTGCATGATCATACAAGCAGTCATCATCTCCCAAAGCTTCCTTTCATCCCATGACAGTGCAGGGTTTCGAACGATACCCCACCGGGATTGAAGCACACCAAAAGCATGTTCCACATCCTTTCTAACACTCTCTTGCATTTGGGCAAATCTCTTTCTCTTCTCACCTTGGGGTTTCGAGATTGTCTTCACAAAAGTTGACCACTGAGGATATATACCATCAGCTAGATAGTATCCCTTGTTGTACTGGTGGCCGTTGATCTCAAAGTTGACAGGTGGGAGTGGCCTTCTGCATCGCGAAGACTGGAGAACGTTGTAGCACGTTGATATCATTGTGAGAACCTGCCATGCCGAAGAAAGAATGCCATATCCAAAGATCCTGCTATGCCACCGCTTCTAATATGACAGTGCACCCGTTGACATGCCCCTTGTACTGTCCCTGCCAAGCAAATGGACAGTTCTTACACTCCCAGTGCATACAATCTATGCTGCCAAGCATGCCTGGAAAGCCTCTAGCTGCGTTGGTCGCCAACAATCTCTCTGTATCAGCGACAGTTGGCTGCCTCAAGTACTCTGGGTCAAATACCTCGATCACAGCCTGGCAAAACTTGTACATTGACATTAGACATGTTGTCTCACTCATACGCACATACTCATCCACCAGATCGCCTGGAATACCATATGCAAGCATGCGGATGGCCGCGGTGCATTTCTGGTAAGAGGAGAATCCAAGCTTGCCAAGGGCATCCGTCTTGCACTCGAAGTATGGGTCATGAGCAACCACTCCCTCTCGGATACGATTGAATACATGCCTTGCCATACGAAAACGGCGACGAAATTTATCCGGCTTGAAAAGCGGAGTGTTCGCAAAGTAATCGGCATAGAGCAGGGCGTGGCCTCTCTCCCTGTTGCGGTTCAGGTTGGTAGCACGGCCAGGGACTGACCCCCTGTACCGAGGAAGCTGCCGTTGAATGTGGTCATGAACGACCAGTGCAGCCACCACAAGATCTTCATCATCCGACGACGAATCGTCCGATGAACAAAGAAAGTGATGGAAGAAAAACTCGTCTCCACTGTCCATACCTTTGTGGGCAAAATGTCGAACACCTTGCGGTCGTGGTGGCGAAGAGGCCGCGATGATCACCTCGACGCAGCAGGGGTGGTTGGCGGCCGCCTACTGGCCGCTCTGGAGCTCTCGTTGGAAGCTGCCGAGGCCGCCGTGGTACGTCGCCGGCGGTCATGTCCCCTCTGCCACCGGCAAAGACGGCGACGGACGAACCTCCTTCGATCGACGGCCAAAACTACGACGAAAGCGCGGGCGTGGTGGCGGCCATGTCGAGACGTGGTTTGGTAGGGACGGCCGGGGGCTGCGCGGAGGAGGCGGCCGGAGAATAGCGGCGGCGCCGGCGGCGGGGCGGGGTGGGAGAGAGGGTGGAAGTGTTGGGAGCGGAGGGACTGCTAGTGTCCCCGACAGGCGGGCCAGGGGGGGACAAGGGCGTGCGTCCAGGCCGTCCGTGTCCGTTTCACCCCAAACCGAGCGCAAGTTTGGGCCGGGGATGGGTCAAAAACGGACAGAATCCGGACATTTGTCCGTTTGAGGCCGCGCTATTTGTCTGTTTTACCCAAAACGGACGCGCGCGGACAGGATGGGGTCGCGCGGTGGAGTTGGCCTCACACACACACAAACATCTATCAGACATTTGGAGAATGAAGCAGGGGACGCACCGGCATCAATTTAAGGCACATGTTTCCATCGGTGCATCGGCCAACTGGTCGTTGACCCAAAAAGGTATGTGCATGCAGCATGCTTGCATGTCAACGACCCAAAGCGCAGGGAAGCTGCTCACATTCACGTCACCCTCTTGCTGGCCGGCTCTTTATGCGACACCGACGTACGGATCGTCGGTGGATCCTCCGTCCGGCCGTGACCGTGGAGTTCCTGTTAAGCTAGTTCTAGTTGCCATCTGCACCCGCTGTGCCCTGTACGTCGAGAGGAACAAGGACTGCAGTGCACGTGATTTTTTCATACCGTGTTCGTTTGTGGGTAGTGTTTGTGTTACATGCATGGGCATGTAGCTCAGTCCGTCTTGCTACCTACTCCCTTCGTCCTAAAATATTTGTCCCAACTTTATTTCTCAAATAGATGTATCTAGCATTAACTTGGTGCTAGATACATTCATTTGAGAGACAAATTTTTTCAGACGGAGGAAGTAGCTTTTAGGGTCAAGCCGAGCTTGACCTCCTAGTCGTGAGTGAGAATGAATGGACTGAGCGATGCATACCTTCGATTATTTTTATGGCAGGAGTCGTGCTTTGCGTTGTGTGACACTTGCGGCGCAGTAGTGGAAGGTCGCCCAAACAAGGTGGTTTTCGGAGGAGTTTAAAATCATACGGATACTTTTATGAAAGGTGAATGTAGTTCCTCTGTATTGCTAATTAGGATATCAAACCTTGAAGTTATTTTCCGTAAATTAACTGGGCAATTCTCTTCTTCTTAATTAATCAATGAGGCAATTATTTTGCCTCCGTTTCGACAAACCTTGAACTTCACCAAGCACATCTAATTCCTGAATGGAAAAATCTGATGGGAAAATGTTTGCTCCTAACCCGCTCCTAACTAGCCGCTTACTAGAGCCCCGGCGTCCACCGCAAAGCCCCAAGCCTCCGCCCCCATGGCCTCCCCTACCTCATCCAGAGTGGAGCGTCCCCGTCAGCTATGTTGGCTCGATGAGAGCCCACCCTCCTTCGCAAGCTGGCAATGTTCCTGCTGCCTGGCCCTCTGCGATGTCTTACCCGCGCCTCCTGCGTCCACGGCTGATGACACCCCAGGGCGAATCCTGCGGTCGAGATCCACCGTGTCCTGCCAGTGGAGGAGCCGACGGAGAAGAGCGGCCCCTAGGAGACCGCACGAAGCTGCTGCAACCGTCGTGGTGCTACCTCACCATTCAACCACATGACGAATCGATAGGCTTCTTCGAATGGTGGGCATCGGCCATGCAGGATTCCCTGGCTAGCCATCGCAAGGGCCTCTGCTCGTTTATCGCGCTTACCGCTTGAACAATTTGGAGGCATCATAATGCATGTATCTTCGATAGTGCCATTTCATCGCGATGGAGCCACGACGATCTCAGGTCAAGAGGTGATCCATCATATTTTCCTTGGGTGGCTACTACGGTGATGCCGAAGGCTGGTAATAGTCAAGTTTGGGGATTTTTTGGTCTTGATTATTATTTTCCTTCTTGACTGATGGTCCTTTATGTAAAGACTAGAGTTATGTTGTCTTACCAGTTTTATCAAGTTGGTTTATACGTGTCTTGTAATCTGATCTTTGTTATGAATGAGATGCGTATTATTATGAAGAAAAGACCACATACGTGTATATGCATACATACGGCCGGCGCACCACCGCAAACATATTGGCTTCAAATGTTGACATTTCTTTCAAGTTGGAACGGTCTAGCCAGCGCCCATCCATCTGGAATTAGATCGGGATCGCGCCTTGGCGCGAGGGTGCCGGTCCCAACCACGTGGCCAAGCAGGTAAAATTCAGATGCTATGATGCGTAAGTAGAAAGGATAGTAATTGCAGCTTGCCACACCCCACCTGATCCAATTGTATCCAGTCCGATAATGCTTGTATAGAATATATACACTTATGCTCACCCCATAATACCATATATATATATATATATATATATATATATATATATATTTGAAGTACACCAAAATCAAAAGCATCAGTAAAGCACAATTAAGAACGAAAGTCCCTTTCTGTGCTCGAGCACATGTGCTCGTAGTATCGTCCCCGTTCAATATCCTCGAGAGAATGGACCCAGCACGTGAAGGCTTAAGCATTCTTATTTGTTCAGGGCCGATGGTCCCACATCATAGACAACGTCGTGAGTCACGTTTTTACCGGCTCAGACGGAAGCACACGACACAGAGAGCTCCTAGTTGGCGCTTCAGGCGCCAGCTAAGGGAGCTGGCGCTCACAGCCGCCAAATCGTGGGCCAGCCCATGTGGCGACCACGCCCAGTCGCTCGCTAAACTCGCCCCGCCTGGTCCCTCGCTCGATCGAGAGCTTCGAGGGCTGTTCGTATGGTCGCTGTTGACCAGTTGACTGACTGGTCAACCGTTGACTTTAGAAAAAAGATGAAAACTTACTACGAAAAAATCTCAAAAAAAGAAAAAAATCGAGATTTCGAAAAGTTCACAGATTTGGAAACCTTCATCCATTTTTTGAAATCATCAAATTTGGAAAAAAAAAAAGTTCACAAAAATTGACAAAAATTCATCAAATTGGGAAAAAGTTCATCAATTTTGAAATAAGTTCACCAAATTTAAAAAAAGTTCATCAATTTTGAAAAACAGTTCATCGATTTTGAAAAAAAGTTCATCCATTTTGAAAAAAAGTTCATCGATTTTGAAAAAAGTTCATCAATTTTGAAAAACAGTTCATCCATTTTGAAAAAGAGTTCATCCATTTTGAAAAAAAGTTCATGGATTGTGAAAAGAGTTCATCGGTTTTGAAAAAAAGTTCATCGATTTAGAAAAAAGTTCATCGATCTTGAAAAAGAGTTCATCGATTGTGAAAGAAAATTCACCGATTTTGAAAAATAGTTGTTTCAAATTAGCAAAAGAAATATAAAACCGTTCCGAAAAGAAGAAAAAAAAGAACAAAAAACATAACAAAACCGTTTCGAATAAAAAGGAAAAGAAGAAAAGGTGAAGAAGCAGTAGTTTGGGCAACTAATACGAGTTAGTGCGGTTGTTAGTGCATGAGGCGAACGACAGTACCCATCCTTTCTCCTTCAAAACCCACACCGGGGTATCTATCATAATCCGTAACTGCAGATCCGCTGGTGGAGATCTCTGACGGCGCCATGCCCCACATCTCGCCAAGCCATGCACGAAGAGACGAATGGAGTAGCAAATACGTTTAGGTATCCCTCTCCCAACGAACATCTAAGGCATCCATTTTTTCTGCTCATTTCATTCAAAATTTGGACTTGTAGATCAGCCTTGTCCGCCATACCAGAATTTTGTAGACACATGGCTGCAGACAGCTATGAATGCAACATGCATTAAACTTTTGGTACCATTCCACTATAGGTACAGTCTTTCATTTTACCCAACAAACTCAAATACCAAAATCATAATTCTTCAGGTATAACCATCAACGCCCACCCATATCATAATTCTCAAGATCAAAACCCAGCCCAACTCACAACAGATTGAGTACAGTTATTCAGCCAACAAACTATTTATTCAGACAAGTTCCACACATGAAGTATCAAGTAATACATCAAGACACAGTTGTGGATCAACAGATGCAACGGAAATTTTAAATCTTCACCATGAGACAGGCTACAACAAATCAGTCCACACTATCTGGAAATTGTCATGCGCATACACCATTTATCCTAACCATGCAAGTACTGTCTCAGGTACATCCCTAATTCTTCAATCAACTCACTTTCAGATGTAGCTCCGCTGCATTGTTGCAATTGTTCCGGCAGTGAACTTTGACTCCACAGTTCTTGCATCGAGCATGTCTCCTAGCCTGCTTTGGTACATCTCCGCAGTCTGGGCACATAGTCCCTTCGTGCCCCTGTCGCCGGAAAATGGTGCAGAATGTGGTCTTCTTGCTCAGGCCGTAGTAAGTCACTTTCTCTCTGCTGGTCGTAGACCTGCCCATCTCCTTCCTTTTAATTTGCCGGTGGCAATAGTCCTGCAATTCAGTTCCCAGAGTCATTTGCTGAATTAACATCATCGTTGCAACAAGTGCCCCTTCAGTCTGAATTTGGTACATGACACCACCATTTTTGGCAATCATGTCTTCCAGTCCAAGCGGTTGTGCTCCTCACGGTATTCTGCTATGTACCAGTCATTGGCCTTGGACCGTAACAACCTGATGAGAGCATGGCATCCACAATGGCACGGTCCTCTATTCTCAACCCCCGCCTTCCCCCTGTGTAAACAAACAGACACAAAGAGAGAACACTTTTTCAGAGACAACTGCTGGATGGAATATTTTCAAATACTAACATGTTATAATAAATCGATACTACCATACCGCACAACCATAAACAATCTCCTGCATGCATTTTGTCCTCTCCACATTTAGCCTACTCTTGACGTATCTAATGTCAAATCCTTTCTCCCATGAATACAAGTGTAGAAGTAGTAGGCTTCACCAAGAGAATCAAAGCTTGCACCCAAAGTTGCCACTATGACATTGTCCCCAGCATTGTCGGCAAAACCACAGATAGTCTTCTCCAGAGCAGTAGTCCGATTAGGACATGGCGTCTTTTCCGGCGGAGCAGCACCTACCCTCACTCTGCAATCAAGCAAATCCAACAAACTGATACGCATTTCATGGATACTTTCATAGAAAGCGCTTGCAAACATTTGCAAGCACCGGACACATAGCTATTTTGCAGTGTAACAGTGGTCGAACAATAACATTTCTTGCCCCTGCTCTTCTACGTGTGGTTTAGCCGCACAATCAACAAAGGAAGAATCACCCCTTTCACACTAGCGGCAACATGGTAATTACTTCAAACCACGGATTATGCAATGCCCAGCCTATTCTTGTTCTCAATTTCAGAAGCATGTACTGAAAGCTAGATCAGTCAGCCCTGCATCTATATTTACGGGGCCACACACCTGGCAGTTCAGGCAATACCAACGCATAGGGATCTCTCCCTTTCACAATTTGCATGCTCGGATTGTTTCAAATCATGCCATAATAATTTGGTCGCACAAATTTTGTGGTTCTGCAGAACTGACATACCTTCGTTTTCGGAGCTCTAGGTTCGATCTGTCCAATGGAGTGCTCCGACTCTCTCGGCGACCCTTCTCGGCCTGCATCCGCCGCCCCTTCTGCCGCATAGATCTTGCCGTCCGCATTCACCTCCACCATAGGCGCCAGCGGCTCCTCCGTCGGCCGACTGCATCGGAAAATTGTTGTCGTTCACCTTTTCGAGCATGGTGGTCCTAGCTAGGCACCCAGATTGGAAACAGAAGGTTCATAATCCTGAGTACCCAAAATTAATTAAGACCTTTATGGTATACCTGAATACTACTAAAAAGTATATATCACTTCCAGAAAGACAAATGGACATACCTTGATCTTTTTACACTAAACCAGTAAGCAAATATGATTGAACAGAACATAGGTGTATATAAATCCAGCTTTGAAATTGAAAAACTTAACATGATCCATGAGCAATTGTTTGTACTGAGTCTAATTTGTACCGCGACCTCTGAATTTATACACGAAGATATAGATTTATACATCAAATTCATAGCATAGAAAGAACTAAATTTACATGAGACTAATTTCAAATTTATTATTCATGATAAGCAATAAGGAGCATGCACATTTGCCTTTTGCCTCAATGTGTTGTAGCTATTTTGTCAACCCAAGTAACAAAGTAGCATTCTTGCTAAACGTATGAAAATTAAGAGACTGCTGAAAGCCATACGTGTTTAGATTAGAAAATAGACGTATTGAGATATCTTTTGGTGGGGTCACACAAGGAAAATATCAATACAAGCCACAAAAAAGGGGTAAAAAAATGGAGGTTACTTTCAATTGATCCAAGTCAACTGAAATCAGAACAGAACCATCATCATGAAGAACACCTTGTAATCAACTTACTCGCCCTGTTACATATGGTATGCTTTCTACTGACCTCCTTCCATAAAGGCAACTGGCCACTTCTATGCTGGAAATCAAAATAGTGCCTATGTTTTTCTTCAGATGTGGCCTAAGATCACAAGATAAATGCCCTAAACATGCTCAAACAATTAGATAAGGCAAAGCGCTACTGGAAAAAATTAACATTACAGTATAGCAACTAAAAACAAGGGGTAAATGAAGTGCTAAGGAAAGGAAAAGTTCATTACCAAACCTACTTGAAGGTTTGCAGCCTGAATTCCAAGATTTGCCAGTCTCCCTCAGGGATCAATTTCTTCCTCTGGTTGATCTGTGAGTGATACAGGAATTGCATCAACCAAGCCATCCTTAAAGACAATAGACATGATATATAGGGTTTACAATCTGTTCAAGAAAAAGAAAACGCCGGCGAAGAGCACCATAGGGGGTGGAGAAGAGGCGGCAGTAACGATGCCTGGGACATAGAGCGCGGTCTCGACATCTTCGCCCGTCTGTCCACTGCTACTTTGCAACTTGTAGTGCTGCTGGTTGGAGGTGCCATAAAAGTCAGCAACAAGGCAAAGAAAGGAGAGATAAGCCAAGAGTCCCTAGCCCCCTTTTTTACTCTGATTCGGCCATGGAGGGAGTGGCAGCCGTAGTGCTCGAGCTCGTGGTGTCAGTCTCTGACTCGCCGTGGAGGGAGCAGCAGCCCATCTCGGCTTGACGTCCTCGTGGAATACCATCTTGTGCAGTTCTGCGGTGGTCCGGACTCCTCCTACAAGGTTGCTTAGAGGAAGAGAAAATGTGGTTAGGTAGGAAGTGAGCAATGATGGGAGATCGACGGAGAGAGGCGTCCTGCGCGGTGAGACGGCTCACCTTGAGCGATGGGCCAGCCAGCGTCGGAGTCGGCTGCGGCCAGATCTACCAGCCACCACCTCCAACCGCTCCTTCTCCATCGTGACCTGGATGAAGGAGGCAGATCTCTGCCGGCCACCACTCCTCCCCCTCCGTGTACGGCGACGGGGTGTGACGGAGATGATGGGGGTGTGGGAGGCAGAGCTACGCCGGCTGCCGCGTGTGATGAAGAAGGCTCCACCTAGGCGCGTCTCCTCCGCCTGCGGCGCCGGCAGACTGCGGCCGCATCTGGCTCAGACGGCGACAGAGAGGAGATGGAGGCGGCCAGCGTCTCCATCCTACGAGATGGCTAGCGGCGATGACTGCGAGAGGGGTGGAGCGAGTGGGAGATGACGGGGCGAAGGGGGCGATGGGGAGGATGGCTGGCGCCGACGACTGCGAGAGAGAGAGAGAGAGAGAGAGACATGCGGGAGAGAAGCGAAGAGAGGTCGAACCCTACGTGTCTCTTTGATTGGGGAGGAGGCAGCGAGAGGCAGCGAATCGGGAAAGGGCACGTTCCACCGGCCTATGTGAAATCCCAAGATTGCCCTCGGCGGGGTGCTATATTAACCGACGGTGGTAGCAGATATTTACCGCGAAGTGAAACTGTTCATTGTAGCAGTGTCGCGGGCTCGATCCCACGGCTGAGGCAATCCTAGGGCGAGATCCGACGGCCTGAAACGCATCAAAAGAATGATCCGACGGCCGACAGTGGCTAAGCTCTGAGAGAGCTCATGTTCTCCTTAGATACTTATTCCTGGATGGAATTCAGACCATCCAGATAAACACATGCGCGTACGTATGTGGGTGGAAGCACCGGTCGATGGACGGGACAATTTGATGGGAGCCAAACCAACCGAATGTGGACGGCAGGGGATCACGCAGCTATACATCTAATGATGGCGAAAAGTAGTAGTGACGGATTCCATGCCAACTCGCACCCGCAGACGCATGCGGCATGCGACATCGTCACGTCCGTGCGTGGACCTATACTCCATGGTCGAAAAAAAACGTACTATACTACACAGATAGTTAGCTTGGTGCTCTACAGTAGGAACACAAAATATATTCTCTTGACGAAAAGTGTGGTGAGGAGGACGAACAATATCTTCCTTTCTTGGTCAAGAGTCTAGTGTCCAGGCGTGAACGCCCACGGCGACCCGCCGCTGATCCATCGTTACGGACGGAGCAGTTGTGTCGTGGTGCATTGAAGCCACGGCCGGCGGCCAAGAGGAGAGGATGCAGCGACGAAACGGCGCAACTGAAATCGCGCATGTGCATGCATGGCCCTACGTGCGTACGGCAAAAGCAAAACAAGGTTTGCTCGTGTAGCGCATGCATGCACGGGCACCGGCCGGCCGACCGTTCTGTTGGTCACACGTCCCGCTCGCCCGGTACCACGCCTATCCCAGGGCCCTAGGCCGCAAGTTATAAAACGACCGGTGTGACACAAAACCAATTTTCCGTAGAAAACGAAACCGTGGGACACGACGGATTCGTCACATCAGAAGTTATATTTTACAGTACTACTAGTACTACGTGACACATGCCAGAGTAAGGGTCACGTCGGAAGAAGCAGAGAGTGACACATGCACTGTTACAGCTAGCCTAGGCTACGATGTGCCGTCAAACGTATGGAACTCGCCGTCGTCGAGTCACCGTCGAACAGGACCCACACGCACCTCGATCGCCTGTGGACTTTTTCAGATGGGACGAGACAACGTGCGTGCCAACGCCAGACACGCACTAGCCAGTGTAAAACGGAAAGGGGAATAATCGGCCGCCACGTACGAACCTGCACCCGCCCGGCAGAAAAAGCTTATTTTTTTTATGGGTTGACCGACTCATGAGTCGATCATGACCCGTTCATGACTCGTGTGCTAACTAACCAAAGAATGCTAATAGTGTTGGTTATCGAATATTCCCATCCCAATCATAAGCAAATCCAGTTATATGCAGACCCTGCACAACTTTCTTGTTTTTTAAACGCATGCATGACGCATGGGGCGCCAACCTACTTTCCAACGGACTCTATTTGATTGGTTTTTCGGTTTGAGTGTGTATATTTGATTATTTTTATAGTTGACCTAGCTCCGGTCTTATCGTTATTCAGCCAGATGCCCATATTAAGAAATTCCGAAGCCATCGTCCCTAACGTTGAGCCTTGGTTTCCCCCCTTGTTCATCATGGCGGTACAAAGCTTAAGGTCATCGAAGACAAAGAGAGCGAGCCGGGATGGGGGGTGGATGAGGCGGTGAGAGTCGCAATGGCGGATGTAGGATCTCCCTCGCCTGCTCCTCCCAATTCTCATTTGATTAGTTCACCGTATTTACAACTTGGATCTGCTCAAATGGATAAAAAAATAGTTTTTCCCGGATGGTTTAAGACTTGGTTGGTACTCCCTCTATTTACGTCACTGTTATAAGATGTTGCAACTTTTCTCTGAATGGATGTGTATTGATGGACGCTATGCGCTTTAGGGCGTTTGTACACTTGTTTTAATTTATATGTAGTCTGCATTGAAATATTCAAATCATCTTATAATACTTCATCTGTCTCAAAATAAGTATTTTAAATTTAGTATGACTTTGTATTAGAGTTAGTATAAAATTGAGACACTTATTTCGTGACGAAGAGCGCGACCCACACAGGAACTGGTTGGCGCAGAACGGGCCGCCGGCCGGGAGCCATTGGGACGGCGCAGGAGGACTCGGTCGAGCGACGACGCGCGCGTTGGCTGGCCGGTTGGTTTGGTGAGGCGGTGGCGGCGGCCGTGTGGGCACTGACCACCTGACCGGGTGCAGCATACATCAGCACTACATAACGTGGTGGTCATCGCGCCACACCACACAGCTAGCTCGATCAGGCTTTCACACGAAAGCAGTCACGATAACTCTCTCTGGCACCATCGATTTTTAGGGGCGTCCTCTCCCTGTCTGCTTATTAATTGTCACAGAATTATGTGTCTCATCAGATACTATTTTTTTGATAAAAGTATTTTAGCCATTTACTTTCGCTTCTCTAGAAGAAGAAGAAGAAAAAGAAGATATTTCAGCGTGTCTGTCCACTAGTTGTATCATCATCTCATCTGGTTGGTCTGACTCTGATTAGTCTCCCTCTCCCTCGTACTACTAGTAGTATAATAATAAGAAATTGTTTCCAACCTGCGGGCTACAGGAGAAATCTACATAACTCAAGCCCCAACCACCTCCCTCCCTCGCTTCTTCCCCCGTCCCGGCCCCTACCTATCCATTTCCTCTCCCTGTGGTTTGCCGGCGCCGCTCGCTCGCTCGCCGCCGATCTCACTCTACTCACCTGGGAAGAGAACACACACACACACACCAGGCAAGCGCCGCCCCCGGCCGGCCGGCTGCTCTCTTTCTCCTGCCTGCCAGGTAAACGCCGACCGTTGTCGTCTACAGTTGCCTACCTTGTACTACTAATTCTTTATTAGCCACTCCTTACTTTGGAGTTGGAGGATTCGCTCCATACTTTTGGAGTAGTATTTGTTTATTTATTTTGCCAACTTCTCAAGTGCTGTATATATGTGTCGTTGACAAGCCTCCATCCGCTTCCGCGGATCCATTTCTGCACCTTCTCTCTTCTCCGCTCGTGCCGCAGCTTACCTAGCTGCTAATACTTGCTCCGATTTGAGATCCAGACTGAACTGCAACCGGGAGCAAAGTTTCTTGCACTTTTGTGTTTGTTTTATCCGTGAGGTCGGTGTTGGTTTGAGGTTAATTTCATGCCCCATCCCTGACCCTGACCTGCTCCAAAACATGAGCAAAATTCAGTCCAACTTATTGGCCTCTCCTCCTGAATTTTCCAGTTTTTGTAAAATTTCAGTCCAACTTGGCCTCTGTTGCAGTTTCAGTTTCTATGAAATGGTTGTTAGACTTGAGCTGTGTTTAACAAGGCTTTCCTGAGTCCTGACCACTTTTCTCGCTTGCAACATGTTCATGCAGAATAGAGCGTGTCGCCGCCTTGCTGAATGTTCCTGTGAGTTTGACAAGGCTGCCACCATAAGCAACTGACGATAATGAGCTGGTGTTGCCTCCCAAGAGCCAAGAAACAACAGGACAATAATCTCTACTCCCATAGACAACAGGAGATTCTTCACCCCCATAGCAGCTTAACCGGTAAGACCTCTATTTGGATTGCAAAATTTACTGCACAGAGTTTACAGATTTGGTGTTATGACTTTGTGATGCCTTAAGGCAGTATAGTATTCTTCCATCAGTTTTTGTTCCCACACAATTACAGATATGCCGGAACTAAAAGTTCAACTTTGCACTTTACTTATCATTCTTAACAAAATTCTGGACATAAATAACGAAACATCCTTACCAAATGTTGGTCACTGCTTTCAGGCATTTCAGCTGAGAAGAACATAAGGCTCTTCTCTTATGCTCAGTTGAAATCAGCAACCGACAACTTCGACCGCAACAACAAAGTCGGCCGAGGTGGTTTCGGGACAGTATATAAGGTGACATTTTCATCTCCCTTTGTGAGGGAATTGTATGGCTCAAACTTGTTTGCTCTAAGCTGCCAATGCTTTGCATGGCTGATCAGCATATATGTGTTCAGGGAACCCTACCAAACAAGCAAGATGTAGCGGTCAAAGTTCTCTCTGCTGAATCCAGACAGGGAATCAGAGAATTTTTGACAGAAATCGACGTTATCAGCAACGTGAAGCACCCTAACCTTGTTGAGTTGATCGGCTGTTGCGTCGAAGGAGACAACCGCATTTTGGTGTATGAGTACCTAGAGAACAGCAGCCTTGACCGTGCACTGTTGGGTATGAACCTATACTTATGTCACTATATTGACAAGGTTATTTTCGTTGCGACTTTTAACATTTTACCTTGTGCTCCCGCAGGCTCTAACAGCGATCCTGCTAATTTTACATGGAGCGTAAGATCTTCCATATGCATCGGTGTTGCCAGAGGTCTTGCGTACCTGCATGAAGAGATCCCATCACCGATCGTGCACAGGGATATCAAGGCTAGCAATATACTCATCGACAAAAATTACGTCCCCAAGATCGGGGACTTCGGTCTGGCCAAACTATTTCCGGACAATATCACCCACATCAGTACCCGAGTAGCTGGAACAACGTGAGTACATTGCGATTTGCAGTTCATTTAACTGGAAAGTACAGTAGTTTCTATATTACTACTGCATTTCCTTCAATTATTAGTTATGGTTTCATATATCCCATTGTCTAGTTGCTCCTTCTCATGTTACCTTGAATTAACTCTGCTTACTGGGTTGCATGCAGAGGTTACCTTGCACCTGAATATGCATGGCATGGTCAACTGACTAAGAAAGCAGATATATACAGCTTCGGGGTCCTCGTAATCGAGATCGTCAGCGGCAAGAGTGGCTCGAGGAGCCTGCTGGCTGATGACAAGTTTCTTCTAGAGAAGGTCAGTTCTTGCTTACTATCATGTGCTTCTCATCACCTGCCTATCTGTATTCCACGAACGAATACATGTTTGTGATACAGTTTCAGAAATCAGAACAACGCAGTTAAGTTAAAAGAAAAAAAAAAGCTGAAGACATGTACTGTAATTCAGCTTATCACCTTCTTATCTGCATTCCACAAATGAAGACATGTGCTGTAATTCAGCTTTAAAATATCAGAACAACAACAAACTTTAATCAAAAAAAGAAAAAATGTCAAGTAAAACTAGATTTACTACAGTTATGTGGTGAACTTTGCTTGCAGCATCTCCCTGACTTTATGCCAGTAAAAAGATTAGTCTAACCCTGAACATTGACAACAGACTTGGGAGCTGTATGAAGCAGGGAAGCTCAAGGAACTGGTTGATCCAGACCTTGGGGATTACCCTGATGAGGAGGCCATCAGGTTCATCAAGGTGGCCCTCTTCTGCACGCAGGCGGCGGCGGCGCGCCGCCCTTCGATGCTGCAGGTGGTGAAGATGCTGTCCAAGCCAATCCGGATCAACGAGAGAGAGCTGACCGCGCCAGGGTACATCAGTGAGTACAATAGCGGTGTCTCCAAGGCGACGGCCTCCAGCGACTCGAGGTTCAAGAACTCGACCACGGCGGATGATTCCGACATGTTCAGCACCGTCGTGCCCCAGACGGTGACCGACATCAGCCCTAGGTGAAACAAGGCACCAGGGAGGGTGGTCTGCTTTGCTCACTTGCATTATTGTGTAGGGTGACAGTACCATAGAGGGCAGCACATACTTAGATATGTGCACTGTGCCTGCTCCTGAGTGTGTTTGTGTCAATGCGGCAAGTAGAAGCTGTAAATAATAGACTAGTGATTCATGCCAGGGCAATGTAAAATTGCTGCTTGTTTGGACAGCATGAAGTGGAGTAGTTGAATAGCATTTGCAGAGTCATCAATCAGGCATGTCATCGCATTCAGTTAACTTCTCAGCTTTTGGTTTAAGACCATAATGTATTCACCCATCCAAAAAGTCTGGAACCAGGAGAAAACAGTGAAGAGTGCAGTTGTTTGCTGTGATACTAAGCTGAATGTTCAGGGCTGATCGATACATAGCCATCCTTGGTGTGGATCTCTACAAAAAGATCGCTACAGGACAGGCGACACTCTGGGTATTGAAAACATAAGAAGTTTCAGTCTAAGCATAGTCATGGTTCTGGTGTTTCTGTAAAAAGAAAAGAAGCTACTCTGATGCTGCAGGCTGCTCCTTCTCCGTCTCTGCGGCAGGGCCGTTGGCGGGTGCTTCTTTGCTCTCTGCGGGCTGCTTGGCTCCGTTTGCTGGTGCTGGTGCGCCGTCTTCTGCACCTTCCTTGGCGCCTTCCTTGGCAGCAGGGGCTGGTGGAGGTTGCATCATGTGCGGCGGCGGAGCATGCTTGAGCTTCACTAGGACCTGACGCATCCGGGAGAGGTCGGTGGGCTTGCCGGGCTTGGGACCCTGAATGACTGCGATGGATGGCTTCTTGTCCTTGTCTTTCTTGCCCCGCTTCTCGATGGTAGCGATTTCATGTGGGATTAGCTCCGAGATTGATTTCCAGTACTGCTTGTCTGCGCTAGCATGGAATTTCTCCTGGCTTTCAACGAAAATCTGCAGAACACCACAAGTCCACAGTGATCAATGCATATTTGCTTACAGAATACTACTTAGTTAAGAAATGCCCCCTCACGTACCTTCTCTCTTTCCCTGCTATGGACCTTATTCGTCTCACAGGTCTGTATCCTCTTCTCATTGAAAGCTATCTTGAACTCTTCAGCTTCTGCAATTATTTGGGCACGGAGCTCCTTCTCCTTCCGTTCTTTTTCCTCGAGAACTAGAGCATTTTGCCTGAAACCACAATGAAGCCGTTCAAACTATAGTTCATAGACAGAGCACAATTTACACCATGCAAGGGAAACCAGAAAAAGGATAATTAAAGGAAGAAAAATTGCTACATCATTCAATTTTACAGGGTACTGTGGTAGGCCAGTTATCAGGGTTCAGGTATCAGGACATAACTCAAGGCCATTATCCAAGGACATTGCATAACTAGTTTACTGGGCTCTCTGTATCACAACTATCACAGCAAAAATGAAGCATACTACTTCCATCACGATGCCCAGATCACACAGAGCGCACCACAAATTTGGGCCAAATCACACAACACAAATTCATCAAGTCTACAACTAATAATCTTACCGTCTTGAATACAGAATTAGAGTTGCCGATAGGCATGGAGCAAATTACAGAAAAAATAGACATGTTCAGAAAAGCAATGCAAGCGCAGAGTACAAGAATATGCCACTCAGACACACACTTCAGAAACACAAATAATGCATGCTCAGCCACTGGCAGACAGGCGGCTGCGTTGTGTTCCAGCTAGCACACACCATTACAGCTTTACTGATCGATCTTAATGGAGCTTATTTGGTTTTTTGTGTGCTGGCACAGCAAACTGATTTAATAAAAGTAAAGTATCAGTTACGCTACAGGACATAAGCAGCTGAAAGAGACGATATGTATAGCTCATCATGGGGTACTGAGCATGATATCACCCAAATGCCAAACTATCGGTAGCATACAAGGTAGCTTAGATAGCTTCACAAGCCTACCACATTTATGCTTATGCCCCCCAGCTGTGCAGTTGCATCTTTGCCAACCAAAAAAATAAACCACGATTTACTCTAAGGAACTGAACAAGTAACCCTAAAAAAAGATGAATGTGATCCAGCACTTTTCTATGACAGCCATGTAAGCACTTACTCTAAATTCAGTGATAATCAGTAAACTGTTAACTTAACCATATGTAAATATCAAAGCTTGGACTACCTGCAGAGTTGCAGAGTTGTAATACTGTAGATAGACCGTAATTAGCAGATTGTAATGCTGTAGATAGACTGTAATTAGCAGATTCAGTTCTACCACGATGACACTTGGGAGATGCAATCATCCACTACTCAATTTCCAGTTTCCTCCTAATCGAATCGAGCAAACATAAAAATACGAGTTTCCGTACACAAAATTGCAACCGAGTTCAGCACCTGCGGGTTGCTGAATTAACTGAACATTAGGCGAGAATAGCAGGAGCAGAGCGTTAGATTAGATCTAATTCCAAGCGCCGGAACCCTAGCACTGGCAGGGCCAGGAACCGGATAGCAACAGGCGAAAACGGATCGGTGGGGGCGGTTCTCACCTGCGCCATTCGCGGAGGAGGACCCCCTCCTCCCGGCCCATCTCGGCCGGCGGCGGCAGGACGGGGCCGTCGTCGTCCCCGCCCCCGAAGTCCGAGTCGGGGAAGAAGGCCGCGGGGGCGTACCCGCCGGAAACGTGGCGGACCGGGACGGCTCCGCCGTCGGAGTCCACGGCGATCTCCTCGTCCACCTCCTCCTCGGGGCCGGCGTCGGCGAAGGAGGAGTACCCTGCGTCCGCGAAGGAGGCGTACCCTCCCGCGCCGCCGTCGGCGGCCGCGGCATCGGTGGCGTCGTCCTCGGCGTCGTCGAAGGGGTGGGAGGCGGTGCGCTGGAGGTCGTCCGCGGCGCTGCCGTCGTCGGCGGCGAAGAAGGGGTCCATGGTGGGCTGCGGCGGTGGTGGGGAGGGAGGGAGGG
>NC_057799.1:638288519-638314133 GCF_018294505.1 Triticum aestivum | reverse complement strand
TTTGGTCGGCGCGGGTGGGGTGGACTGGTGCTGTGACTTTGCGTGCGTCGTCCGTGGGGTGGGGTGGGGGTGGTTTTGGATTTGGATTTTTTGGACGGTGCGCTTTGCTTGCTCCGCCACGCGCTGCTTTTGTTCACTTCTTTCCTTAAAAAAAATGTTTTCTTTTCATAACAGATTTTATGCTCCTTTCTTTTTTTAAATAACAAAATTCTATAAAGCGAACGTTGGCTCGGTGGCTTCCATGGGCGACGCGTTCACTGTAACTAAACCGCTGGCACGCTCACACCGGCAGCTTATCTCCTCTACGTATCAGCGTGAGAAAAGAAGACGTCAAGTCCCTTCCTCATCTCTCTCCATGAGTGTTGAGAAAAAAGACCAACACCTCACAGCTCCATAGATCTCGTGGCGCATCCTCCTTGCTTATCTCTCGTATTTGCCTTCGTCCTATACCGCGTTTTCTCCTTCTTGTAGTAGTCTTCCACATGATTCAAGTGTTGCCTAGTCGTATGCTTATCCATGAGATTACAAATCGTGTTTTCTCCTTCCCCCTTCCAGTTCATTCGAGGTTCATTTTAAAGGGACTTCATGGGGTGCTGGTAGGGTGGGACATGATGGGCTTGTGTGATGAGGTTGCGCGGTGGAGCAGTATCTCACCGTGGTGTGCGCTCGATTTTGAGAGGAAGTGGAGGCGCGGGGTGTTGGAAATATGCCCTAGAGGCAATAATAAAATGGTTATTATTGTATTTTCTTGTTCATGATAATTGTCTATTGTTCATGCTATAATTGTATTAACTGGAAACCGTAATACATGTGTGAATACATAGACCACAACATGTCCCTAGTAAGCCTCCAGTTGACTAGCTCGTTGATCAATAGATGGTTATGGCTCCCTGACCATGGACATTGGATGTCATAGATAACGGGATCACATCATTAGAAGAATGATGTGATGGACAAGACTCAATCCTAAGCATAGCACAAGATCGTGTAGTTCGTTTTGCTAAGAGCTTTTCTAATGTCAAGTATCATTTCCTTAGACCATGAGATTGTGCGACTCCCGGATACCGTAGGAATGCTTTGGGTGTACCAAACGTCACAACGTAACTGGGTGGCTATAAAGGTGCACTACAAATATCTCCGAAAGTGTCTGTTGGGTTGGCACGAATCGAGACTGGGATTTGTCACTCCGTATGACGGAGAGGTATCTCTGGGCCCACTCGGTAATGCATCATCATAATGAGCTCAATGTGACTAATGAGTTAGCCACGGGATCATGCGTTACGGAACGAGTAAAGAGACTTGCCGGTAACGAGATTGAACAACGTATAGGGATACCGACGATCGAATCTCGGGCAAGTAACATACCGATAGACAAAGGGAATTGTATACGGGATTGATTTAATCCCCGACATTGTGGTTCATCCGATGAGATCATCGTGGAACATGTGGGAGCCAATATGGGTATCCAGATCCCGCTATTGGTTAGTGGCCGGAGAGGTGTCTCGGTCATGTATGCATGGTTCCCGAACCCGTAGGGTCTACACACTTAAGGTTCGGTGACGCTAGAGTTGTTATGGGAAATAGTATGTGGTTACCGAAGGTTGTTCGGAGTCCCGGATGAGATCCCGGACGTGACGAGGAACTCCGGAATGGTCCGGAGGAGAAGATTGATATATTGGATGAAGGGTATTGGAGTCCGGAATTGTTCCGGGGGTACCGGGGGACGACCAGCGTGTCCGAAAGGGGTTTCGGAGGCCCCGACAAGCGTTGGGGGGCCTTATGGGCCAAGGGGAAGGGGCACATCAGCCCACTAAGGGGCTGTGCGCCCCTCCCACCCCATCTCACGTAACGTGGATAGGTGGGGGCGCCTCCCCTAGGGCAGCCACCCCTCCCGGCTTGGGGGGCAAGTTTCCTAGGGGTGGGGGCGCCCAAACCGATCTAGGGTTTCCCCTGTGGCCGCTGCCCCTCCCCTAGGAAACCCTAGGGCGCCTCCTCCACCCCCTTCCCCCTATATATAGTGAGGGAGAGAGAGGGCAGCCGCACCCCTTCTCCTGGCGCAGCCCCTCCCTCCTCCAACTCTTCCTTCTCCTCCGTAGAGCTTGGCGAAGCCCTGCAGGAATACCACAAGCTCCACCACCACGCCGTCGTGCTGCCGGAGTTCTCCCTCAACTTCTCCTCTCCCCTTGCTGGATCAAGAAGGAGGAGACGTCCCCGGGTTGTACGTGTGTTGAACGCGGAGGCGCCGTCGAACTCAGATCTACCACGATTTGAATCGCCGTGAGTACGACTCCATCAACCGCGTTCTTGTAATGCTTCCGCTTAGCGATCTTCAAGGGTATGAAGATGCACTTCCTCTCTCTCGTTGCTAGCATCTCCTAGATTGATCTTGGTGACACGTAGGAAATTTTCTGAATTATTGTTACGTTCCCCAACAGTGGCATCATGAGCCAGATCTATGCGTAGATTCTTTGCACGAGTAGAACACAAAGTAGTTGTGGGCGATGATTTGTTCAATTTGCTTGCCGTTACTAGTCTTATCTTGATTCGGCGGCATCATGAGCCGGAGCCACAGAGGCCGCCGCTGCATTGGCCCGGGGCGGCGGCCTGGTGCAGAAAAGGGAGGGAGCGCGCAGTGCCGCCGCCAGATCTACTCCGGCCGCGAAGAGGCCGGCAACCCACCTCTCTTGGATGGGATTGCTGTCGGTGACGACCGGAGTGGGTGGGGCACGGTGAGACGGTGGCGTGGCCATCGGAGAAATCGAACGGGCGATGAGGTGAAAGAGAGGGAGTGGGTGTGAACTGGCGAGGAAGGTGACGGGAGAGAGCGTGGGGAGTTAAGAGCAGCCGCGTCGTCTCCCGCACATCCCAAGGCGTGCAGGCGCTCGCCATGCGTGGCTCGAGCGAGCCTGACTCGCAAAAAACGGCTGATTCGGCCATTCCTCCAGAGCTAGGCTGAGGCCTGCTTTGAGGTTCATGCGACTCAGCCAATCAAACATGCTGAAAACTGCGCGCGCGGGTCTGACTGAGTCTAATGCGAGCAACCAAACGCGTCCATAATTTCAGTGCCATGCAGAAACTACACACTGAAACATCATCATATTGCTGCCTCATCTCTTGTGATATACGACACCACTACTACATTGAGCATCTCATTCCTGCCCTAACCGCTATTCTCGTTTGTGTTCTGAAAGTAAAAAAAATAAAAAATTTGAAGACGCGAGGCTGTTGCTGTGTATAATTTCTGTCCTAAATGACCAAATAAACAAATGAATCAAATGCACATTCTGAAACTAAACATTCAGATGGGACAGCTCCAAACTGAACCATCAGAGAACTGAGAGAGTCCGAGAGACCACCACGGTGACCATCTCATCCCTTCCGCACCAGGTGCTCCGAGTCACCGAGCTCCACCTCCCCTGGACTCGCACTCTCCCCCTCACCGCCGCCGAAGAGCAGCTCGATCTCTTCAAGCGTCTTGCCTTTCGTCTCCGGAACGAACCTGTGCACGAACACGACGGACAGCGCCGAGATGGCCGCGAACGCCGAGAACGCGCCGGCGACGGTCATGCCGCGGGAGACGGACAGGAACGACATGGCCACCGTGCCGCTGGTCACCCGGTTCACCGCCGCGCCGAGCGCCGCCGCCTGCGACCGCAGCCGCAGCGGGAAGATCTCCGAGCTCGTCACCCAGCACACCGGCCCGATCCCCACCGAGAAGAAGGCCACGTCGCCGCACACCGCCAGGACGGCCACGGCGACGCCGAGGGCCTTGGGCACCGCCCCGTGCGCGAGCAGCCAGAGCGTCGCCGCGAGGACGACCAGGCAGGTGGTCATGCCGACCGTGCTCACGTACAGCAGCGGCTTCCGGCCGACGCGGTCGATGAGCACGATGGCCAGCGCGATGAACGCCGTCTTGAAGAACCCGACGGCCACCGTGGCGAGGAGGAGCTGGCTCTCGGTGGTCACCCCGGCGTCCCTGAAGATGGTGGGGCTGTAGTACACCAGCGCGTCGATGCCGGTGATCTGCTGGAAACACTGGATGCCCAGCCCGGTGACCAGCATCCGGCGGATCGTGGGCGAGGGCCTCGACAGCTCCCGCCACACCGTCTCGCCGGAGCTCGCCGCGCTGGCCGCGGCCGCCTCGATCTCCGCGAGCCTCTCGTCGGCCTCCTCCTCGCCGTCGGTGACCCTGAGAAGCACGTCACGCGCCTCGGCGGCCCTGCCCTGCACCACCAGCCACCTGGGCGACTCCGGGATGACGAGGAGCGCGAAGACGATGGACACCGACGGGACGATGCCGACGGCGAGCATGACGCGCCAGCCGAGGTGGTCGGGCAGGCCCGAGAAGACGTAGTTGGAGATGTAGCCGAGGAGGATGCCGAGGTTGATGAAGATCTCCGGGAAGGAGGTGAAGGAGCCCCGGGACGCGGCGGGGGAGATCTCGGCGATGTAGACGGGCGCGATCATGACGCCGAAGCCGATGCCGATGCCGGCGAGGAGCCTGCCGGCAATGAGCACGCGGAAGGACGGCGCGAGCGTCATGACGAGGGCCCCGGCCTGGAAGACCGCGGCGGCGAGCCCGATGGTGCGCTTACGGCCGAGGGCGTCGGCGGTCCGTCCCCCGGCGAGGCTGCCGAGGAGGGAGACGAAGCTGAGGCAGCCGACGAGCACCTCCTGCTGCACCTCCGTGATGTGGAGGTCCCTCTGGATGAACAAAATGCACCCACTCATTACTCCAACATCTGAGATTGAAGAAGAAGCAACAGTTCTAATCAAGTCAACGAAGCAATTAACTCGCAGCAAGTCAACGCGATTCATTCGCCAAGAAGTGATCACGATCGCCAAGAAACTCATGTGGAACAACAATGGAATCTGCATCGCCGGTGCGACCGAGGAGACGGCTAGCTAGCTGCCGGAGATGTGGATCGGTTGCGGCGGAGGCGAGGTGGCGTACCGTAGCCGAGGAGCACGGAGTTGAGGGAGGCGAAGACGGAGCAGGCGAAGACGTATCTCGTGCTGCTCCGGCGCCGCTCGGCACGGACGGCCCCGCCACCGAGTTCCTCCTCGTGCTCCGGCGGGGGCGCGAGCGCGACGTCGTCCATGCGCAGGTACCTGCTCTGCCGGCCGAAGAATCCCGGCAGGCTGGGCATGCTGCCGCTAAGCGCTGCCGGCTCGGCGCCCCGCAGCCCCATGCTCTGCTTTCTCCCTCCTACAACAGCAAGACGGCGGAGAAACCTCCAACGGCGGCGTGGATGGGGCGCTGGATCTGACGAAGGAAGAAGAGACGGAGAAGGAGCACGAGGGCAGCCTTGTCACATGCTTTCTCTTGTCGTATACTTTTTCCCGGCACGCACGCGATTTGGTCGCCGTTCAACACGAAGGAAGGCGTCGCCTCGTCGGGACACGGGAGCAGCATTTTTTCAAAGGGGACATTTTCACTTTGGCCCTTTGACTACCGTACATGATTTGCATTGCTCGGCAGCTTTTTTTTGTTTGTTTGAACATACACATTGCCACGATAGGAAGTACCCAAGTATTCTTTGTTCAGAGGAGATACCTACTCCCTCCGATCCATATTAATTATCGCCGATTTAATAGTACTTGAAATTAATCTACTCCTCTAAACATCCCAACCGTGGCAATCAATGTAATAATTAGATTTATCATGTGACACATGTGGTAAACAATCCAAACAATTCAAAAAAAAATGTAATAATTAGATTTTCCCACTAAGCATTTCACATCAATGCAAGCAATCAATGTAACAAACTAATGGGATAACCAGTGAATGGTTGTGAAAATTTTCCTTCAAACATTCAGTTATTTGGGTAAGTAAATAAAACTACAGAATTTGTGATATGGTGCAAGTTTGGTAGATACTTCTCAAACATTTCTTATTTTACATCTATAGTACAGATCAAAACATTTCATATCTGTTCCACAGGTAGATGATTTCAAATATGTTCAGAATATTTTTTATACTTCTCAAAAATATATACATTTTTCAGATAAAGAGAGCCTAAATTAAAATTTAGGGGCAGAATATCTGCCTCAACTCGTGTTTCAACTGGTATGCCTTGATTATGAATCCTTTTTGTCATTAAATCTTTGCAATTTGCCCCCTGACATTTTTGTTAAGAATCTGCGTACTGTGTTTGTTTCACTGGTTCGTGCGCTGCAAAATTGTAATGCATCAAATACAAAGATGGATGCACGCCTTAGGTGTTAGGAACAGGAACAATTGTGAAAAGGAGAGCTACAACTAAAACACACACAATCAACTACCCTTGCTGAATAAGACTTTTAGCAAGAACTATCACTTGAGGTTAAAAGTTTCAGTCTCATTGTACTAACACGAACAGATTGTATACAATAAACTCTCATTATGCAGTAAAGGATATGATCCGTAACTGCTGTCCTTGATCATAGGAAGCTTTTGTAAAGTGTGCCGTAAGGCACATTTACAATCTAGATCGACAAGACGGTACTTCTCACCATCAAATGCTAAATTTTCTGGAGCATGTTTACGTATGTGTAACTTGAGAGCCTAACAAACAATCTTCTGAACCTGCATAAAAAATGCATTGATTTTCTTGAATTAATATGATGCACGTCCCACAGAACCTAATAACATTGAGAATTTTGAATTGGTCATTAGAGCTTCTGTTGAAAATATACTTTTTGGCAAAGTTCAGACTAATGAAATTGACCTCTACCATTCAGTTGAAGTGCAAGTTTTTACAACAGGAAAATGAGATTATGTGTCAAATTAAAAAACAAAAAACTGATTCTACTTACCAAACCCACTGACTTCTGTGTGCAGCCATTGCCTCAAAGGTTCTGGATGGGCTACAGTTAACTAAGCAATACATCAGTTGCTTTGAACTTGAGGAGATCAAAGATGACAACCAAATGTCAACTGCACCACTGTATTTGCGAAACATATTCAGGCTTACCTGCATTTCCAAAGAAACCAACACGAATCATGTTAGCTCCCGCTCATTTATCAAAGAAAGACAGGTTGTGAACTATAATACATCCATACAAACAAAAGAATAAAAATTCATGTCAAATCGACTGGCATTGTCCAAAAACCTTTCATAAGAACACAACTATTATTTATTCCTTATGTCATATGTTATTCAATTGGAAATTATCTAGCTTGGTACCAATAACATATTACATATCTGGCACTCAGCCAATATCTCATTTTGCAAAGAACATATTACATAGTATTATTGGTTTCTACCTTACTGATCCTACGAAAATGGCGAGATAAATTTTTTAAGCACACCATACGGAAAACCAACAAAGTATTTTGCATGCTCGTTCAGACTTGAGAACAAAAAGGTGGCTATAAGGATCTAATAGCAAAACATGGAGGATGTGATCCAAGGCTTACAAGTTCCCATGCTTCAATATTTCCTCGCTGATTCTCATGAAGAAGTTTGCTGTTCATACAAAAAGAAAAACTGTTTAGATTCCTGAACAACAGAGCCCAAAACTACCACATAAATATGATAAACACATATATATGTATTCTAAACAATCATAAGACAAATGTGAGAAACTGATGCGCTGTAGCAACAAAATGAGAATTTAACTAACCATATGCCATGATGAACATCACGATGATTCGGATGGCCTGATACTCCATAGGAATCAAACGTCACAATCTAAAACAACATGACATATTGCAGCAGTAAGTAGGCAAACTTGAAGAAGGGGGAAAATGCAAATCAGTTTGAGGTCCAAAGAAATGCAGATAAGAGCATTTGAACCGCACAATCATATGATGTCCACTACTTAGTAACTGTATGCAGTGGACTTGCGTTGAAATTTAGAACTGGGGATAGCTAATATATTGTCAGATATTTTTGGTTTTTATCTGGAATAATTATAACTAGTGAAAGGTTGTGAAAAAAAATCCTTTAAACATTCAGTTACTCGGGGAAGTAAATAAACTACAGAAGTAGTGGTGTGGTGGTAGTCTGGTACATACTTCGCAAGCATTTCTTATTGTATATCTAGTTCAGATCAACACATTTCATATATGTTTAGAACTAACAAAATCAATGTAAGACATAACACTACAACTGAGTACTACAGCTGGTAAAAGAAGTACATTATGGTCAGGGGTTCATGTGAGGAGAGATGAAGTCATTACTGTGTCGATATCCCACAGCTGGATCTGCTCCATGGTAAGTTCGGCTAATAGTCCATGATCCCATTTCTCATGAAACCCATCCTACAACATACATTGAGTATGCTCAACTGTCATTGTGTGTTTGGAATAGTATCTGGAGTATGAAAAATGAGTGCAAACTAAATAACCTGCAACTTTTGATGGTCCAAGACTGCAACTTGCTCAGCTGGAATCTGCAATTATGGGAGCCATATCAGGAGCTGAGAAAAAGCTTGCTCCCCAGAGGTCACTATGGAGAAGTGGAAGACCCGAGTACCTTAAGAGTTGCACATGCATCATACAGTTCTTGTTTACGAGTATCTCCAAGACCATCAGCATTACCTGTAAAAGTGGTAGTAACCACTCGGAAAGATTAGCTAGGCACAGCTCTAATATGCAAACAAGTAGTTCTGTATTCGTACTATACGCCAAATAAATAGATTTCTAAATGTGCAGCTATTTATCTATAATTTTAGTAAGCCAGGCAGAAGATTCTATGTTTCATACAAAAGACATAAATTCTAGTCACCTATTAGTCAACGGCCTATCAAGTAGTATAGAAAACTAAATTGCATTCCCAAATCCCCCCTTCATACGTTGGCGATATGTTTATAATTTGCCAATAATAATCAGTAATCATCACCACACATATAGACCATTGTCCATGCATAACAGATGCCGTTATTTTGAAATTGGACTGTGGAACATGTTATGCGGGTGATGCTGAAATATTTCTTTTCTAAGTGTTGCTGCATACATAGAATGAATCAATGGTTTCCTATATATGCTCTTGGATGGAAAAAATGGATGGTGTGTCCGAACATCTGACAACAATCCAGTAATGTTCATGTATATTTTCATATAAAATAGTCCTGGGTGCATATGATCTATTTTGGCCAAACAAATGGGTGGACAGATGACTGCTCCTGGACATACATAAAGATATACACAAAATAGGCATACTTAACAACAGGGTCGCAATCTTACCCAGAGACATACACAAAACATGAATGCTGTGGCCTTTTGACTTGAGGAAAAGAATAGTTGGAGTGAAAAACCTGCATTAGATACAGATCGACATCAAGAATAAATCAACCAAAGCACCAAATAAAACTAAGCGAAATAATATCCACACTGAAGCTCAGGCAGCACATGGATTGGAGTTGGACGGGCGCCAGTTTTTTTGAGTCAGAGTCAAACTATTGGTTATTATCATTTCCACAAGCTACTGGATTCCAGTCAATTAATACCAGCTGTTATACGTGATCTACACAGCTGCCACGAGAGTTTGACGCGACATGAATTTTGTCGAGCGCCTGGTACGCACAGCATACATGAAGGAGAGCAGTGGAGTTGTAACATACATGGACTCGTCATCAGGGTGGGCGAGCACCAGGAGCACGTTCCTGCTCCTCCTGTCGCCAAGAGGGGGCAGGAAGCGAGGGCTTGGAGGCAGGGAGTAGGGCGTCGGGGAGGAGAGGATCCGCCCAAGGGAAACCGCCCAAAGGAGGACGGCTCCAGCCACCAAGAGCATCCAGATCCACGCCATGGATCCCCACTGAGTCTGGCCTCCAGTTTTACCTTGCTGCAGAAGCTCCGACGACCTCTTGGTGAAGAAAACGTACCAGGAATGGACAGCACTGGAACAAGGCTAACTGATAAAATGCTCCATATTTTCTCTTCTACGGTAAAGATGCCCCATCTTTCTCTGCAATTGATCAAATGCACCATCTTAGTTTTGCCATTTGATAAAATGCCACAGATTACAGTTGATCATGTTTCTTTGCTAGATGGCAGACATGATAGGTACAAAGAGACCCAAAAAAAACTAACAAAAATAACAAAAAGGTTTCTGAACATGTCATCTTATCGGATGCCAAAAAAATCAAACTTTGTCAAAAACTTGAACTGCCCAGAAATACTGATAATAATACCAAAACAAATCCTCTATAAAAAGCACCACTTAGATGGGACACTACTGATATAGACTGCACAAAAATATTAATCTGTTTTCCTCAAATAACTGAATCCACTGCTCACAGATTGTCATATGTGTGCAATAGCATAATCTGTTATTTAAATATATGTGTCATTCTTCTTCCTGTATTCTCTTTCTTCTTCAAGGATTGGAAACAGGATTATAGCCTGCTAGCTGATTCTAATTGTTGGCCATCCCGTTTATAGTTCGATTTTTGAACTGGTACTCGGGAGAAAAGTATTGTATGTTACCTTACTCTGAATCCTTAGCCTGTGATTCTTTCACCAATGAGAGAATCAATCGATGTTGAAAGTTGATTTACCGATATGTAGAGAATGTTATATCTAACTGGTAAAAAGTTAAAGTGGCACTTAATTGATGAAAACTCTGTAAGTTCTTCAGTTAAAATGCTTATAATCTTCAGTTATATTCTTCTTGTATTTTTTCTTACTACCCATCTGTTAGTTTACTGCAAATTGTTTTGCAAGATGAAGCCAATTGCTACAAGTTCAGTAGCTTTACCATCTATCGTAGTTCACAGAAATTGTTGTTCAGACTGTTTGGAGTTATAACAAATGCATGAAAGTGTTGTTTTACTGCCTCAAAATTCGGGGCAGTGGTCTGTGAGGGCAGTGGTCTGTGACTGGTAAGCCCATCATCCCAGATCCATTCCCCGTGCTAGAGTTCATACTACCAAATAGTAGATCGCAGCACACGTCAATCAAGCCCTGAAATGGTCCAAACAGCGGAACTAACCTGAGACATGGCGCATCAGATTTGAGAGAGAGAGAGAGAAGCTCACCTGAGAGGATCCTCCCTCCCTCCGTCCCTCCGTCGATTGGGGCCGCTGCTGCTGGTCGTCTCCTTCGCGGACGGGGCGAGATGGGGTCGAGCGGACGGCGGCGCGGCGAGGAGAAGGCAGGGCGGGACGGGGCCACGCGGAAGAGAGCGAAGGACGGGGCGGGCACGCGCGGTGGAGGAACTGCAAGGGGGGCGGCGCCGGCGGGAGGGAGGGCGGAGCTCCGGCGGCGGAGCAGTCGAGTGGGCGTGCGGTGTGTTCTGGACGAGCAGAACAGAACAGAGGAGGCCGTAATTTCAGATTTCTGTCAGGGCACTTTCGTATTTTTCCCATATCTAATTGATTTAGTTATATTACCTCTGTTCCAAAATATATGTCGTTGGACTAGTATATTCAACTAAACGCTGATGTTTTTTTTCTATTGGTTCCCATTTATCAATTGACAAGAGAAATGTGGACCATTTTATCAAATAAAATATGATAGTTACTCCCTCCGTAAGGAAATATAAGAGAGAGAGTATAAGCGTTGCACAAAGGAGAGGAGGGAGGCGTAATTTACATGGACTCTCATCAGGGTGGGAGACTTCTTTCACACCAAAAATTGTTTCTTCTTCCTTCCGTTGCGTCTCCTGCTCGTGCGCAGCGACGACACGTCCTCCCCGTCGCCGGAGGAGGCGCGGGGGCAGGCAGCAGTGGCTCGCGCTGTGCCTACGTGACCTCGTGGGCCGCGCGCGACATGGGCTGGATGCACGGCGATGGACTTTGCGTGGTCGCCGTGTGGCGGCAGCTCCCAGGCCTCACCGACGGAGCCGGGCCTGATGTCGGCCGGCGGGATGAAGCAGTCCACCGTCAGTCCCGTCCGAGGACGTTGAAGGCCACCTCCTCGATGCTCTAGGCCTCCTCCATCCACGTCTTGGTGTGGCTCATGGCTGCCTCGCCGAACTGGAACAGGGTCACGGCGGAGCAGCCGACATGAGGTTCGAGTCCTCGATGTGCACGATGAGGCCCGTGCGCTGGCCGAAGTTGATGAAGGTGAAGACGTTGACCCACAGGAAGAAAGCCAATAGGATGCCCTGCAAGTTAATTTCAAACAACTTGTGTGTAGATTTAGAATGTTTAGACTTCGACTCACCAAATTAGTAAATCTTGTCTCTCCTAAAAACTGCATTTGTATATTTAGTCTTTGCTAAAGATTGAATTAGTAAATCTTGTCATAACAAGTGTCCATTCAGAAGTGTTCAGAAATCTTCAGTTTTTTATTCATAAGAAAGTTTGATTCTTGCATATGCCAGTGTTGTGTTAACACTTAATGCTGTTTTTGTTGTTGTTGCAAACTTGTGTTGCGAATTACTCCGAATATTCAGAAAAGATCATGCAGACAATATTATGAATTACTCTGAATATTTACATGGAACATCAAACTGAATTTTAAAAGTTGTTTGACCATTTGACCTGGTGTAAACCGTATGCAAAGCTGTTTGGATCCTCAAATACACGAAATGATTAAAAGAGCATGTACCATCTGTAGCATCTCAAGAAATTTAGAATACACTACAGCATCTCAAGACATCTGCCCACCTTTTGTTTTGGTCAGTTGACCAGATTGTGCCAAATTGTGCCCAACCACAAAGACGAAAGGCACTAGCACCACATAGTTGCATTGACCAAATAGACTTGTTTCACGAGTGCTTAATTTGCATTGACCAAATAGACTATAATCACAGACATTTTAGGAATATTGCTTGTCCAATCTGTGTGTACAAATTTTAGGACTATGTGAATAAAATGTTTTGAACTAAGAAGATGATTATTGGACTATGTGGTTATTCAACTAAGGAGTAGGGAGTATTCTAGATCATCATCTAGGAGCAGATTAAAAATTAATTCAAATAATCCAAATTCCAATAAATTCCAACATTATACAACATGAGAAGAAGAAGAAGAAGAAGAAGAAGAAGAAGAAGAAGAAGAATAGCTCCTAGCATATGCTTCTTCTTCTTCTCTTCTTCTTCTTCTTACAAGTTCTTAGCTTCTTCTTCTTCTTACTCCCTACAAATCCAAATAAATCTAATAAATTCAAATAATTCAAATTAATCCAATAAATCCATACACATGCATGGCATACACAAAATATACACATGACACATGGCATACTCCTATCCTTTCTTTTCCTTTTCCTTTTCCCTTACCCTTTCCTTTGTCTATTCCCCTTGTTCTATAATGGCCTTCGTGTCAGCAAGTAGCTCAGTGTTGCAGTATACACCGATTATTTCCTCTCCACCATTCTGTAGGCGATCCTTGTGTAGATGCGGCATCTTGTAGTTATTTCCTCCTTGATCTTTCATCACTTCAACCATGACTGCTTGCAATGTCATAAAGCTTTTGAACAGCTTATGGGCATCATAGTTCTCGAACTCCTCTTCTACACCCTGTACCAATGTAAAAAAATCTACCTCAACAAATGATTGCCACCCCTCAATTTTCAATTTTTTTAATTGATTGCAGACGACTGTTTAGAACATTGCTGCACTCAATATACATAGAGGTATGACTAGCCTTAAAGAAAGCGTGCAATTCTGGTTAGATGCCTTTGTAATTGCACTGATCCGTGATCAACACCTTTTTTTGCGGAAAAACTTCCAATCTAATCATTATCAAGCATGATATTACAACGAATACTAAAAATAATAAAAATTACATCCAGATCCGCAGACCATCTAGCGACGCCTACAAGCACTGAGATAATACATACATATCTCATTAGGCATTAGATATAATATAAAATGGAGATTATGGGCCTTCCTACTGTTTTTCGCCGCCGTGACCGATCAGCTATAATTTTCTGTAGCGGTGGATCCACCGACCAGAGGCGACTAATGCCTGAAACAAATCTCGCCATGATATCTACCAGCAGAATGCATACACGTTGTTTTCATCCCGAATTAGTAGTATGGGGAAATACCAAATGGTAGACCATGCATATGCATGCATCGAGTTGAGGTCGTTGTGGAAGATGGCCGGGGGCCGGGTATGCATCATGGACTGGATAGTGATATATGGAACCAAATTAATCAAAGACAGTGTCTTCTAAACCAAGGCCTTATGGATCTCCGCGATAGATCATACTCCACTGAGTATAACATCTTAGTTAATGCAGCATGGGGTTAAGCACATAAAAAAATGGATTTGGCATAGTCTATCAGGATTGCCAGCATCGAGTTAAGCAACTCTCATTGTTGACTCTATTAATGCATCCATCGAAGCCACAGTGGGGTAACATAAATAGTATTATGCACTTGGGACTCGCAAACATGCTTATGTGGCAGGCAATTAAAGAAGAGAGAGATGGTTATAGTAACATAGATAGATACCGTAACATAATAAATGTACTATGCACTATAGAGGTAGTAACATAGACTAGTAACATATGTATGTTACTAGTCTAAGTTACTCCCCACTATGACCAGCCTCAAACCTACCGCTCTTTTACTAATTTCTGTCCTTAGCATTAGAGCATCTCCAACAGAGGCGCTAGATTAGCCGCGCGCTGGAAAAAACGAGTATATTGCGCGCGCGATCGAAACTGGCGCTCTAGCAGCCCCGCCATAATCCCGCATGCGGCAAAGTAGGTTCAGCGCGCGCTGGGAAAACGACATCGCGCGCTGCTTATTTAGGGCGCCCGCTTGCCTGCAAAATCTGGGCTGCTGCAGGTGAGGCCGCCGGATTGGGCTCCGTGTTTTTACACTTCTCGTAAAGCAAAACACCAACCCAGCGGGCTAAAATGCTATTTCGGCTCTGTAAAGAGATGCTCTAAATGGAGCCACCGCCATGTCCATGCAGCATACACCCAAGTACTAAGCATATGATCCTCACAACACTGATAATGATGTCGATTACGTTCTCGCAAGAGCTGCTCATGTACACAATAACAAAACAGTTAATCTGCTAGAGGAACCAAAACAAGACACTGGCCATAATAACCTGCTATAGAAAAAATAGTTAATCCCATTAATGAATAATGGTGCGCTGGAGCGCGTTAACCTCTAGTATATAATATAGCAGTATGGTTTTTTGTAGGTCGAGCTACATAGTACCCCTTATCTTAACCATTTATTTTTGCATCATGATCCGTGCAGGCATATTTGTCTTTTTTGTTTCTCTCAAACGAAACAACATATTAACTTAGAACTTTGCAGGACTACAAAACATTGTAACTGCAATGTGGAGAAAAAACTTTTGAATTTTTTACATGCATTTTAAATGCTTAAAATAAATTTTTAATCAGTAAAAATCTTATTTTTTATATTTTTGTCGGACCAAAAAATTTGAAAGTTTTCTCATACATTGAAGTTCTGAAGTTTGTTTGATATGCAAAGTTTGGAGTCCATATGTTGATTCATTTGAGAGAAATAAAAGAGAGAAATTTTCATGTAGAAAGTTAGTTGGAGAGCACCGATCTCAAATCAATGTTAAAGGGATGAGGGGCTCCATGTAGCTGGACCTCCACAGGAACTTTCTGTATAATAGAATGGACTAGTCTTGGATCAAAGGTGCTTCAACACCATCACTTGGTCAAAAGTTTGAATAACCCAAATGAAATCCGATTGCCACATAAAATCCTAAAAGCCAAATAAAAACTTAAAAATCAAATGAGCACAAATTAGGGTGTTATAGCTATCGCCTTATAGTCATCGCCAACAACCTACTTTTTGGTCGACGGTGCCAAGACCAACCACCGACGAGCCTTTGTCGACCCGTCAGTGGTGACTGATTGTACAAGAAGCTAAGAGGATATAATTACGAGGATTTCATGAAAATCATGATCATGGGCTGTTGGAGTATCTGGCCCAAAAATGGATTCGTCCTTGATAACAAATCCACCTAAAAAAAATTGTAATCCCTAAAAAAATGATTGCAGAGGACTGTTTAAAACATTGTTGCACTCATTATACATAGAGCCTAGGACTAGCCTTAAAGAAGGCATGCAATTCTGGTTAGATGCCTTGTAATTGCACTGATCTGTGATCAACACCCTTAAACCTCCTTATGTTCACATCCCATTTTTATGACAATACATACCCCATTTGAATATTTGATACTTCCTCTGTAAACTAATATAAAAGCGTTTAGAATACTAAAGTAGTGATCTAAACGCTCTTATATTAGTTTACAGAGGGAGTACAATATAAAATGGCGATTAGGGGGGTGGATGCACCGACCAGCGGCGATTAATGCCTGAAATAAGTCTGGCCATGATATATAGCAGCTGCATGCATATACGTTGTTTTCATCCCGAACTAGTAGCATGGGCAAATGCCGAATGGTAGACCATATGAATATGCATGCATCGACTTGAGATCGTGGTGGAAGATGGCCGGGGGCCGGGTATGCATCATGGACTGGATAGCGATACTCCTACACGAAATCAAATTAATTGAAGACAATGTAGTCTTCTATACCAGGGACTATATAGATCATGCTCCATTGATTATAACATCTTAGTTAGTGCATGGGGTTAAGAAAAAAAAGGATTTGGCGTTCTGGAGATATGTATCAAGGATTACCAGCATCTTGTTAAGGAACTCTCATCGTTGACTCTATTAATGCATCCATCGAACCAACTGACAGCACTAAACCTTCCACACTTTTACTAATTTCGGCCCTTAGCATTTATGAATAAACACACAGAGGGAACTTCTCTCTATAAATGGAGCCATCGCCATGTCCATGGAGCATACACCCAAGCACTAGCATCTCCCCACACTAGCTACTGAAAAAAATGTCGATCTCGTTCTCGCAAGAGCTGCTCATCTCCACACTCGCCATCATTCTTGTTCCCCTCTACATGTTGTACCTCAGGTCTAGTAGACCAAAGAACCCACCAGCGCTCCCCACAAACTGGCCAATAGTGGGCGTGTTCCCTTACCTTATTGCCAACTTCCACAACCTGCACGACTACCTCGCCGCCGTCCTCGCCAAAGCAGGCCACAACTTCAGGGCGCACGGCCCGCCGGGGACCGGGTTGCGGTTCTTCATCACATGCGAGCCGGCCAACGTCCGGCACATCTTCACGACGAACCACGCAAACTTCCCCAAGGGCGCGGAGTTCGCCGCCATCTTTGACATCGCCGGTGGCAGCTTCTTCACGACTGAAGGCGAGCCCTGGCGTCGGCAGCGGGCAAGAGCCCAGAGAGTCTTGAGCAACCCACGGTTGCTTGTCCGTATGACCGCTTGCTGCCGTGACAAGGTGGAGAATGGCCTCCTCCCGGTGCTTATGCACATGGCGACCGCCGCGACCCCGTTCGACCTGCAAGATTTGACAACGAGGCTCGTGTTCGACATGACCGCCGCGCCTCTCTTCGGCGTGGACCCTGGCCTCCTCTCCCCGGACATGCCCCCCATGGACGCAGCGGCCGCCATGGACACGGTCATGGAGGTGGCCTTGTTCCGGCACACCGTGCCGGCCTCTTGCTGGAAGGCGATGAGGCGGCTAAACATCGGCCCGGAAAGGAAGCTCGCCGCAGCGCACACGGTTCTAGGTGGGTTCATTGAGGAGATGGTGGAGAGGAGGAAGAAGGAACATGTTGCAAACGAGGGAGATCCTTCTTCCGTGGACATTCTGTCTTCCTACATCGACGATCCAGACTACCAGCAGAACGATGGCTTGCTCCACGCGACGCTCATCAACTACATGATCGCTGGGAGGGACACGATCGGCACAGCTTTGACATGGGTCTTCTACAACCTCGCCCAAAACCCTCATGTCATGTCGGCCATCCGCAACGAACTATCACCCATCGCATCACGGAAAGCAGCCACAGGCGCCAACAACAGCAGCACCATGGTAATCTTTGAACCGGAGGAGACCAAATCTCTCGTCTACATGAGAGCCGCCCTACACGAGTCTCTCAGGTTGCATCCGCCGGTCCCCATCGAGCGTAAGACGGCGGTCGCCAACGACGCGATGCCGACTGGCCATGTAGTGCACGCCGGTGACACCTTATTGATTTCTCTCCACTCCATGGGGAGAATGGAAGGCGTGTGGGGGAAAGACTGCCTGGAGTATAACCCGGATAGATGGCTCTCAGAGGATGGCAAGAAGCTGCGGTACGTGCCGTCTCACAAATTTTTGGCATTCAGCTCGGGCCCGAGGCTGTGCCTTGGCAAGGACATCTCATTTATGCAGATGAATACTATTGTTGCGGCCATGGTGTGGAACTTCGACATGGAGGTGGTTGAAGGGCAGAGAGTCCAGCCGAAGATGTCTTGTGTGCTGCAGATGAAAAATGGACTCATAGTGAAGTTGAAGAAGCGAGATATGTAACCTTTTGTCTCTTTTTCTTGCCTGCAATTGTACCTTGCGTGAGCCTTTCGGGGTTCGGGACCTCAGAGTATTTGTATGTGTACTGTTATATGATTTTTGTGTGTATATGTTTTGCTATATGAGTACAAATAAAAGTTGATATGTATACATAGACCCTACGTATATGAATCATATACTCTCTCCGTCCCAAAATAAGTGACTCAACTTTGTACTTTGTACTAAAGTTAGTACAAAGTTGGGTCACTTATTTTGAGACGGAGTGAGTACAACCTAAAGGCCTACAACTTATTACTTATATAACCTAAAGTTTGTTGACTTATAGCCTGCATCAGTGGCGAATCTAGGACGCAAATGGAGGGTAGGCTCAACTTCAAATACGCTAATTTTTATTGGAGGTAGTGCAGCGTGATGCGATAAGATGGCTGGGAGTTGTTATTTTCTTGGCTAGGCCTAACTAGTGTGCTTGGTAGTAAATTTTTTTTTTTGTGATTTTTTAGGGCAGGCTTGAGCCTGTTTAAGCCTGTTGAGTAGAATCGCCGGTGCCTGCATGCGAGATACTTCCTCCGTTCCTAGATATTAGTCTTTTTAGATATTTCAATATAGACTACATACGGAGCAAAGTGAGTAAATCTATCCTCTAAACTATGTCTATATACATCCGTGTGTAGTTCACATTGGAATCTCTAGAAAGACTTATATTTAGGAACGGAGGAAGTAGATACTGATGACTACAACTTCCCCTAAGGTGTGAGCAACAAACTTCGTTTTTTTTTTTTCTGCGGGAAGGTGTGAGCAACAATCTGACATGATTTGATTTGTTCAATGGAATTCAACCGGATATGAACCTTTTTTTTTGGTCAACTGAAATAATCATCAACAGGTCAGTCAGTGCTACAAAACATAAACATCCCATGTGCAAATTGAGTTCGCTTCAGCTAACGATGACAAACTGAGTTCGTTCCCGCCGGACCGTCCAGGAATCAGAGCAGGTCGATACCTGCCACAGCAGTTGCTGGTGAGGGCCTTGATCTTCTCTCTCCATACCCTCGCCGGAGTTGCCGTGCAGATCTGAAGGCCCGTCGTCTCGTGCGCCGTGCTTCTTGTCTGCCAGAGAGCAGAGACTGGCCGCAACACCCATCTGCACAAAGGCTAAAGCTAGCTACTGGAACGAAATGCAGCTTGAAGCTGTACCCTGTGCCGTACGTACGGGATATGGGACACACATTGCACTTGCTTGATTCTCCTCTGCTCTGCTCTGCTCTGGTACGAAATGATCGCTTGTCCCGGCCGGCCACTTGAAGATCCAAGTAACACACACAGCAAGCCAAAAGGACCGTGATTGGATTCCACAACTTCAATCCCTGCCCTTGATTGAAACTCAGAGGCAACACTATATTAACTATGCTGTTTCACTAGATTTGGCAAGCAGCACTCTCATTACACCCACAGACACATCAAGCACTTCTTATTGCAACCACAAACCAAACCAAACCAAACAACACACATATATTGTTCCTCACCTGAAAATAATTAAGCCTGCACACACACACACACACACACGCACACACACAGCATCAAACCAGAACCAATTTATTCTTGGGAAAATACACAGCCACAATCTCGGAAGCAAACACCTGAACCGTTGCGGCAACAGCAGCAGTCGACGGCAGCAAGATGTCGCCATCTTTTTGCAACAACCAAACCTACACAGCACATGTAATGATGATAATATTGATTAAATGGAAGCAAATTAGATAGTATGTAACAGGGTATTTAATCACCCAAGGTCTCTCTCTCTCTGTGCACCATGAATATACTATGACAGATGCATGAAACAAGATCAAAAATAAGAGAGAACACATGACTGTGTGTACCTGAATAGCGCCTGGTCAGCTCACCGTAGAACTGAGACTCTAGGCAGGGGCTTCTTGTAATACGCCGAGTGGCGCGGCCGGAAGAGGGAAGGGTCGTGGCCAGCCTCCGGCCCATCCCACTCCAGCGCCTTCCACCAGTCCTCCTCGCAGTCCACGATAGGGCGGCTATCTCGGCCAACAGAGGGGAGGCGCCTGAGACCCCAGCATCCCCTGACCCTGATAGTCTCAAGCTTGGGAGCAAACATCTTGGCCTGGCATATATGTTCCAGCTTGAAGAGCTGATGGAAGTAGATATGCTTCAGGTTTGGGAAACCCAGAACATCTTTACGGTATCTTGTAGCTATGCTTGTCAGAATCTCTGGCTCCACGGGGAACACCTGCCTTAGATCACCACAAAAGACGATGTGGAGGGTTTCCAACCTTCTCAAGGTGTATAACCTGGAAAACTGGAGCACAAATGTGAGCCTTGGGCAGGAGGACAGGTGTATGCTCTGCAGTTTCGCAAAGGAAACAGGGTCCTCAATATCCCGTGCCCTTTGTCTGCTCCAAATGCAATGGGCCATCGGGAGATCAGCTGCCCAAAAGTTTACTAGTTCTCTAAATTTGTTGTATCCCCAGATAATATTGAAGATTGTGTGCAACTTGGGACATCTCACAATGTGACAAGATTTCAGATGTTTCCATATAAGTTTCTCACCTCCCATGGACATCATATGTTCAGGGATGACAGTGCTGATGGAAGAATTGTCGTGCGCATGCAACGACTCAGCCTTGTACATCACAAAGATGATAGCCTTCACTACTTGTGTGCTCTCCATTCTAGTGAAACTAATTCCATCACCAATCTCCACATGGGAGCCCAACGGCTGAAACTGCGGTGCACTATTATAGCAATCATCAATAGTCATGTTGTCAACAACGACATCCATGTAGGTGATGTAAGCATTGGGTATTATTGGCTTCAGCCGAGGAGGACCCATTATATGCCCACCACTACCAATGGTAGTATTCTTATAGCTTTGCTCCTCAACTTTGTTGGTACATGGGACACATAAATTTAGATGAAACCTACTACTCTTCCAACAGAACTCAACATTACTCTCTAATACCAAGGTCTGAAGAAACCTTATGTCCATTATAGTAGCATATGCTTGAAGAAGTTCTGCTTGAACAAGACAGACTAAAGAATCAATGCGCAACACTGTATGTTTTGGCATACCATTTTTAGGCCATAATATGGCAAGGAGCTGCAGACATCCCAACAGAATAATTTGCTTGAGGCATGGGGCCTGCACCACCTTATCTTTCAGGTCAAGTGTTTTGACCAATGTGCCTGATAGATCTAGCTCCTCAAGATTTGGAAGCGATCCACGCAACTTGAAGTTCACCAATCTTGCACAACCAGCCAAAGAGATATGAGAAATTTGAGCATTGTTATTCTGATCCCCTCTTGTACAACAATCTAAGCTGAAGGATTCAAGTGATGGCGGTAGTCCTTCCGGGCCCACACTTTCCAGTTTAACACAATCATCGAGAATCAGAATCTTGAGGCAAGTAGCCCCTGACATACTTGGCAAAGCTTGTATTGTACTATCCCCAGATAGGTCAAGGAACTCCAACTTAACCATATTGGTGAATTCATCATTTTGGCCTGTCCCCCAAGGTGACGTAGGCTCAATTACTCGAAGCTTGTGAAGGTTTTGCAGTTGTCGCCATGTAAAACTGTGTTGCCAAATCCTTCCCTTCTTTATGTGTACCTCTCTAATGTTCCGAGCAATCTGCTCTGTTATCTCTGGTGACAAGGCAAATTCCCAATCTGTGTGGCATATGTCTAGTACCCATAGGCTCTGAAAACATTCCATTGCTGGTCTATCTTGCTTCTCATCTTCTTCTACTCGATGATCCTTGCAGGCATCTAATCCGAGGAACCTTAAGTTGCGGCAACAACCGAAAGGAGGTGCAGAAAAACAGAAGGTGCAACGGCATAACTTGAGCACACGAAGCATGTTCGATTGATGAAACGTGTCATTAGGTAAGGGTCTTGATGGAGGATCAGATCTGCTTGCGGTTCCAGCAAGAAAAAAGGACGTTGACCATGGATACAAAACAGAGTTATACCTGGATAATATCCACCGTTCAAGAGGCGTGTTCAGTTCATCACCAAAAGTGGGCAGTGAATTAGATGAATAATCCTTTATATTTATTTGTTGATGCAGAGCAGCTGCAACCTCCCATGCTTCATCATCCTGATCTCCTTTTATAATCCCATCACAGACCCAATAGTTAGAAGCATGGGTAGCCCAGTCATAGTCCATGATGTTGCCTCCCTGAGAATTTAATGACAGCAAATACAAGCAACACTCTTCAACTGCTTCACCAAGCTTATATGTGTACCCAACAATTTCTCTAGCCTCTATTTTAAGCAGAAAATTCCACAGCTCATCATTGTGTGCATAAAGAAAAAGATTGGAATCATCCACCTTCTCACTAATTCCTGGGTTGAGCCGAAGCCTTTCTCGAAATGACCACAATATCTTAGTACCAAAAAACTCTGGTTGAGGAACGCCAAAAGCGCTTAAATTAACCATATCATTGCTTCCGTTATGAAAGACCACTAAACATCTGTGCGCCATAAGGACTTGAAGGATCTCTCTCCCAATGAATCCTATTTCAGCTCTTGAGCCTTCGTCTATCCCACAGAAATCATCTTCTTCATCTTGCCTATCAAAAATATCCATTACCCGATGAGGAAGAACTTCTTGTGCAATTGTCCTCTGGAGAGCTCTTCGGCTTTTCCACCTGGAGCAATCGATGTGGATGATCTTGTTGAATATCTTCAGCAGAGATGGTGGAGGGTCTTCAGCTATAGCTCTAAGCACCGCCGAAGCAGCCAACCCATCCCATCCATCAAAATAGATGGCCTTGTGTGCAGTACTGCTTGTATCCTCCAGATAAGGGATTAACTGTTGCACCGCTTCTTCAATGTTGTCCACATAAATCCTCTGCATTAGTAAGTTGATGGTAATTAGTTGAGGTCACTCACTACAGCAGTTTTCGTCTAGCAACATATATGCAAAAGGTGCACCTACTTTTCTTGATTAGGATCGGCACTAATTATATGGAGTTATGGACTGCAGGCACTCATGTAGGCCCACAGTAACCCAGGAGCATAGTTCCAGTGTATATGTGTTAATCAGATGGACCACCAGTCGTACTGTCGGCCATGGCAGGCGGCAGGTCATCATTGGTGTGCGACCCAAATCCAGTATGCTCTGGTTTGAAGGTCAGTGCTAGCAGCCACCTGCCAGAGACCGGAGCATAGCAGTGGCAGTGCTGAGCTAGCTGGGAGAGGAGGCAGAGATGTTAATTAAACTGGTGGCGTTTGGAGGAGGGCCAAGTCATGACCTCCTAGAGAAAGGAGGACAGCAAGGTCCTGCATCCAGGGGATGGGGCACATAATTAATCTGATGACGGTTGGAGGAGGGTCCGTCCCCTTCTAGCTAAGCCTCCTAGCTCTTGTAATATTATTATTAATCCTCAAGATTTAAAGGGTTAATTAATTTCAGCAATAGTTGCATCCTTTATTTGTGTGTGTGTGTGTGTGTGTGTGTGTGTGTGTTAATATTAAGCCATCGTTGCTTGATCCTTGGAGCTAATGAACACATAATTAAATCTTGAAGGTGTGACAATTTTATTCAAGAGCCAACTAAGACATCTCTAACATAACATGCCACCAGAGGAAAGTAATACAGTACTAATCTGCACCGTGAGGATTGCATGCATGCATGTGTAGCACAGAAATTAATACCTGCCGACGCATGATGACTGATGTTTGAGTGAAGGCCTTGCAGAGACAAGAAGCTCCGGAAATCTAACCCATTGATTAATTTGCACCTCCAGATGAATGAGGTTGCAGAAGAAACAATTTATACGTTTATGACAGGTGAAGGAGGAGCAACGAATGAATGAGGATAGTGGGCAACAGTTGTGCAAGTGTTGCCGATCGACTTGCTGGTATGCAATGCCGTGCTTGCTTTTGTTTTTCCTTTGGCTTTAGTTCTGGCCAAAGCATCCGTAGCTGGTTCTTTGCTTGAGGCTGGAGCTACTTCAAGAATAAAGATTGAACTATCAGCTTCTTCCTCCTTTTCCTTTTCCTTTTCTTTTGCTTTGAATAAAGCAGGGGTCTAGACCTTGGACTGGATTCGAAGCAGTATCAAAAATGTTGAACATGTACATGTATGTAGGTCCGGGTTCTGTATGCAGTACCTGTAGTATCTGTCTCCCTCTGTATGTACGTGTATCTTAGGAGACAAGATACCGGTCGCACCCCTTGTATCTATATATATGTGCCTAGTGCACGATCAATCAATTATCGATGCACCAAATCATTCTCTACATGGTATCTATCGTAAGTCGATCTTCCAGCTTCCGCTAACCCTAGCCGCCGCCGCCGCCCCAAGCCGCTGCCACCACCCCTCCTCCCCGCGCGCCGCCTCCCCACCGCGCGCCTTTCCCTCCGCGCCGCGCCGCCCCTTCCCGCCGCGCCGCCTGCCTCCCGCCGCCGCGCTGCCTCTCCTCAGCCGCGCCGCCGCCTCCCTCCCCACGATCTCCTCGCCATGTCATCCAACGCCTCCACCTACTCCAACCCCTTCGCCGTCGACCCTGCCGAGATCCGCGACATCAACGTCCATGCACGCGTCCCCGTGATCCTCGACGCCTCCAACTCCACGTACTTCGCGTGGAAGACGTACTTCACGCTGCTCTTCCGCGAGAACAATCTCGTGGATCACGTGGATGGCACCGTGGACTCCCGCGCCATGGTGGACGACGCCGAGTGGACCGCGATCGACGCCACGATCATCCGGTGGTTCTTCACCACCATCTCCAAGGACTTGTTCCACACCGTCGTGAGCGCCGGCGACGACGCCCGCGCCCTGTGGGTCAAGCTGAACGACCTCTTCACCGACAACAAGCTTCAGCGCCGCATTTTTTTGCAGCAGGAATTTTTTTACTGTCACCAGGATGAACAGTCCATTGATGACTACTGCCGCCGCCTGAAGACGTTGGCGGATGAGCTCCGTGACATTGGAGCCAAGGTGGACGACGACCTCCTCCTCAGCACGCTCACCGGCGGCCTCAACGAGGACTTCGGCAACGCCGCCTCTAACCTCACCTTAATGCCGGAGCCCTCCTTCCCCAAGTTTGTGGCGTACTTGAGGTTGGAGGAGCGCCGGATGAAGGGGGTCAAGAAGCATGTGCAGCACCACGCCCTCGCCGCCGGCACCTCCCGTGGCGCCCCTCCACCGACCGCCCCACCCGCGCCGCGCCAGCAGCCGTCGCCACCAGCGCCTCCGGGGTACTTCTCCCTCCCGCCCGCGCCTCCCGCCCCTCCCCGCTGCCCCCCAGCAGCCGGGTGGCAGGCGCCGCGGCAACCGCCGCGGGGGCGGCCGCAAG
>NC_057799.1:638286452-638288140 GCF_018294505.1 Triticum aestivum | reverse complement strand
CTCCATGCCGGTCCCTCGGGCTCCGGCTCCGGGCATCCTTGGGCCCCACCCGGCGGGTCACCAGGCCCTCTTCGCCGCGCAAAACGCCGCTCCCTACAACGGCTATGGTGCCCCCCCCGCCGGCGCCCGCCTACGGGTCCGTGCCGGCCTATGGCGCCGCCGCCGCGCCGGCCTATGGGGCCGCGCCCGCCTACGGCGCCGCCGCCGCCGCTCCGGCCTTCGGGGCTACTCCCGTGCCGGCCTACGGAGGGTGCTACCCTCCTCAGGTGCCGCCGCCGTCGGACCCGGCCTTGCTCGCTGCACTGCACTCCGCCCCGTCACCGAGCTCCTATGGTGGCGGTGGTGACTGGTACATGGACTCGGGCGCCACTGCTCACATGACTGCTCATCCCGGTAACCTCACATCTGCCACTCCCGTTCATACTCCCACCCATATCACCGTTGGTAACGGTTCCTCCCTACCCATTACTCACGTCGGTCATATGTCTTTTCCTTCTACTTCCACTCCTGTGCATATGTCTAATGTTCTTGTGTCTCCTGACTTGGTCACTAATCTTGTTTCCGTTCGTCGCCTTGCTCGTGAGAATCCTATAACTGTTGAATTTGACGATATCGGTTTTTCTGTGAAGGACGCCCGTACACGGATGGTGCTCCACCGATGTGATAGCCCGGACGAGCTTTATCCAGTGCATCCCTCCGGCGCCACCACCACCCGTCGCCCCGCCGCCTTCGCCGCCAGTGTCGATCTTTGGCATGCCCGTCTCGGTCATCCCAACTCCACCGTTATGCGTCAGATTCTTCAGAGTTTTTCCTTCTCATGTAATAATGTCGACAATCACACTTGTGAGGCTTGCCGTCTTGGCAAGCACGTTCGTCTTCCCTTTAGCGAGTCTACAAACATTTCCACCTTTCCGTTTCAGTTATTGCATAGTGATGTTTGGACGTCCCCGGTTGCTAGCAACACGGGTTATTTATACTATTTGGTGATATTGGATGATTTTACTCATTATGTGTGGACCTTCCCTCTCCGTCGCAAGTCCGACGCTCTTGCCACACTCACCGCTTTTTATTCATATGTCACCACACAGTTCGGTCGTCCCATTCTCGCCTTGCAAACTGACAACGGCAAGGAGTTTGACAACGTTGCCGTCCGCAATTTACTTGCGTCCCCCGACACCATCTTTCGCCTCACCTGCCCCTACACGTCTCAGCAGAATGGTCACGCCGAGCGCGTCCTTCGCACGCTTAATGACTGTGTTCGCACGTTGCTCTTCCACTCCTATGTGCCTGCTCGGTTCTGGCCGAACGCGCTCGCGACTGCCAGTCTCCTCATTAACATTCGCCCCTGTCGTTCCCGCTGGAACTACACCCCTCACCAGCTCCTCTTTGGTGCAGTTCCATCTTATGATGGTCTTCGTATTTTCGGGTGTCTCTGTTATCCTAGCACCGCGTCCACTGCTCCTCACAAACTCGCACCCCGGTCACTCCCTTGCATCTTCCTTGGCTATCCTCCCAACACCAAAGGTTACCGGTGCTATGATCCAGTCTCCCACCGCGTTTTCACTTCGTGGCATGTGTACTTTGATGAGCTCGTGTTCCCGTTTCAGCAGGTACCATCACCTTCGGAGTCTTCTGGTGGACCGCCCAGCCGCGCCCCGGGTTCGGCCCTGCCCGCGCTCCCCGCGCCG
>NC_057799.1:638253602-638285860 GCF_018294505.1 Triticum aestivum | reverse complement strand
CGTGGCCCCCTCGGCCGGCCCCGCCGCGGCCCCCGTCGCCGTGGCTCCCTCGGCGGCTCCCGTCGCCGCGGCCGCACCCCTCACCGGTGTGGTCACTCGGGCTCGGACTGGGACCCTGCGTCCCAGCACGCGCTACTCATCGGACGAGTACGCATGCGCGGCTTCTACCTCGACGCCGTCCCCGCTCCCCACCTCCGCTCGCGCAGCCCTTCGGGATCCGAACTGGCTAGCTGCGATGCGTGAGGAGTTTGACGCCCTGCAGCTCAACCGTACGTGGCAGCTTGTCCCGCGGCCACCCCGTGCCAATGTCATCACTGGCAAGTGGGTCTTCCGCCACAAGACTCGTCCCGACGGTTCTCTCGAGCGCTACAAGGCGCGTTGGGTGGTGCGCGGCTTTCGCCAGCGCGCCGGCGTGGACTTCACCGACACCTTCGCCCAGGTCGTTAAACCGGGCACGATTCGCGCTGTTCTCCAGCTTGCTGTTTCTCGCGCTTGGCCTGTCCACCAGCTCGATGTGTCTAATGCTTTCTTGCATGGCCATCTCGACGAGCAGGTGTTCTGTCAGCAGCCGACTGGTTTCGTCGACACCGACTATCCGAACCACGTGTGCTTGCTCTCCTGTTCTCTCTACGGGTTGAAGCAGGCACCTCGGGCCTGGTACCAGCGGATCGCGGCCTTCCTTCAGCAACAGGGGTTCCGGTCCACATGGTCCGATGCCTCCCTGTTTGTCTACCACCAGGGCCCCGCCACCGCGTACCTCCTACTGTACGTCGACGACATCATCCTGACTGCGTCCTCGCCAGCACTTCTTCAGCAGATCACAGCTCGCCTCGGCACAGAGTTCGTCCTCAAGGACTTGGGGGCTCTCCACTACTTCCTCGGCATCGAGGTAGTGTGCTGGGCTACTGGCTTCTATCTGCACCAGCAGAAGTACGCCTACGAGCTTCTGGAGCGAGCGGGCATGCTTAACTGCAAGCCTGCTTCCACGCCTGCCGATACGAAGGCTAAGGTGTCCGCCGTCGAGGGCTCTCCGGCGTCCGACGCTCCCTTCTACCGCTCCATCGTCGGTGCGCTTCAGTACCTCACACTGATGCGTCCGGACATTCAGTATGCTGTCCAGCAGGTGTGCCTTCACATGCATGCTCCTCGTGACACCCATTGGGCTCTCGTGAAACGTATACTTCGGTACATACGTGGCACCACAGCCATGGGTCTCACCCTGATGGCCTCGCCAGACACCAGCCTTGTCACCTACTCCGACGCCGACTGGGCTGGGTGTCCTGACACTCGACGCTCCACTTCCGGCTACTGCGTCTACCTCGGGCCCTCTCTGATTTCGTGGTCGTCTAAACGACAACCCACGGTCTCACGATCGAGCGTCGATGCCGAGTATTGGGCCGTGGCCAACGCCGTCGCGGAGTGTTCCTGGCTACGACAGCTACTCTAGGAGTTGCTATGTGAGGTCACCAAGGCGACGCTCGTCTACTGTGATACTGTCTCCGCGGTGTACCTCGCTGCCAACCCTGTCCATCACCAACGGACGAAGCACATTGAGCTCGACATCCACTTCGTCCGGGAGCACGTCGCACTTGGTCGTGTTCGTGTTCTCCATGTGCCCACCGATCAGCAGTTCGCCGATGTGACACTAGTAGAAAACGGGGCAAAGGTCATAGGGCAGTTTTCACATTAGCCCCGGTTCAGTCACGAACCGGGACCCATGGGGGCATTCGTCCCGGTTCGTGAGCCCAGGGGGCCGGCCGGGGCCTCGTGGGCATTGGTCCCGGTTCGTATGGAACCATTTGTCCCGGTTCGAGCCACGAACCGGGACTAATGGTCCTCGCTCCTAGCCCACAACCATTGGTCCCGGTTCTTGGCATGAACCGGGACAGAAGGCCCGGATTTAGTACCGGTTCATGCCACGAACCGGGACCAATGAGGTGCCTATATATACCCCATCGCCACGGCAGAGCACTCCACAGTGCTCTGTTTTTCTCTGGCCAGCGAGGGGAGGGCTTTGTGGTGCTCTAGCTCACCTCCTATGCACATGAGGTGTTCGATGAAATGCCCGAGCCACACTAGTTAATCTTTCTCCTCTCGAAACTCGACCTCCGAGCTCCATTTTCCTCGAGATTTGTCTAGGTTTAGCGGCCCGTCACGTCCCATTCCCGTCTTCACCGCCGTCGACCGCCCGCGCCGATCTCGTCACCGGCAACACCGTGGTGAGCCTCTTGTTCTTATCTTCTTTTTGAAAGAAAAAATTTCTTACTTTAGATAGATACTTGTCTAATTTTCTTACTATTTTATTCCTTCTTATTACATAGTGCGATGGTTTTGGTATCCGCCCCCGTCGGCCCTCGTCCTGTCTATGATTCGGATGTGGTATATATTATCTTTTTATAACTATTTGATTCATTTATTGTTTATGACAAATATACCGACTAGCGTGACATAGATTTTATTTATCTAGGAGGTGGTTGAACCGGAAATTCTAACCGACCCTATTGTCGAGAGGTTAAATTTAGTTGAAGAAGAAAACAATTACTTGAAGGAAAAAATAAAAAAAATTGAGGAGGAGAAGATGATATTGGAGTTGCATGTTGCGGATGTCGTCGATGATCACAAGATCAAGATGGATGCAATGCGCTTGAAGATTAGAAAGATTAGAAAATATGCCATTCATACCGAGGCTTGGTATCATTATGCCGTTGGATCAATTGTTACCTTGGTTGCGATTATGATTGCATTTGTTTTCGCATTGAAATGTTTTACATAGTTTCAATGTATGGTTTAATTAATTAGATGCTCTGGAGAGCTATATATATGTTGTTAGATGAGAACTATGTATGTACTTTGGTTCTAATGTGATGATGAACTTCTATTAATTTGGTCACTTAATTATCTATTCATGATGTTCTGTAATGGTTTTTGACACACTTAATTATATATAATGCACGCAGATGAACCGGCAATGGATGTACGGTGACAGACACACCTCCGAGTACATTAAGGGCGTGCATGATTTTCTCGAAGTGGCTGAGGCAAACAAGCAGAATGGTTTTATGTGTTGTCCATGCCCTACATGTGGGAATACGAAGTCTTACTCTGACCGGAAAATCCTTCATGCCCACCTGCTTTACAAGGGTTTCATGCCACACTATAATGTTTGGACGAGGCACAGAGAAATGGGGGTTATGATGGAAGACGGCGAAGAAGAAGAGGACGATGACAACTATGTGCCCCCTGAATACGGTGATGCTGCAACGGGGGAAGCTGCTGAAGATCAAGAGGAACCAGACGATGTGCCCAATGATGCTGCAAGGGGGGAAGCTGCTGAAGATGAAGAGGAACCAGTGCCCGATGATGATGATCTCCGCCGGGTCATTGTCGATGCAAGGACGCAATGCGAAAGTCAAAAGGAGAAGCTGAAGTTCGATCGCATGTTAGAGGATCACAAAAAAGGGTTGTACCCCAATTGCGAAGATGGCAACACAAAGCTCGGTACCGTACTAGAATTGCTGCAGTGGAAGGCAGAGAATGCTGTGCCTGACAAAGGATTTGAGAAGCTATTGAAAATATTGAAGAAGAAGCTTCCAAAGGATAACGAATTGCCCGACAGTACATACGCAGCAAAGAAGGTCGTATGCCCTCTAGGATTGGAGGTGCAGAAGATACATGCATGCCCTAATGACTGCATCCTCTACCGCGGTGCGTACAAGGATCTGAACGCATGCCCGGTATGCGGTGCATTGCGGTATAAGATCAGACGAGATGACCCTGGTGATGTTGACGGCGAGCCCCCCAGGAAGAGGGTTCCTGCGAAGGTGATGTGGTATGCTCCTATAATACCACGGTTGAAACGTCTGTTCAGAAACGAAGAGCATGCCAAGTTGATGCGATGGCACAGTGATGACCGTAAGAAAGACGGGAAGTTGAGAGCACCCGCTGACGGGTCGCAGTGGAGAAAAATCGAGAGAAAGTACTGGGCTGAGTTTGCAGCTGACCCAAGGAACGTATGGTTTGGTTTAAGCGCGGATGGCATTAATCCTTTCGGGGAGCAGAGCAGCAATCACAACACCTGGCCCGTGACTCTATGTATGTATAACCTTCCTCCTTGGATGTGCATGAAGCGGAAGTTCATTATGATGCCAGTTCTCATCCAAGGCCCTAAGCAACCCGGCAACGACATTGATGTGTACCTAAGGCCATTAGTTGAAGAACTTTTACAGCTGTGGACTGGAAACGGTGTACGTACGTGGGATGAGCACAAACAGGAGGAATTTAACCTGCACGCGTTGCTGTTTGTAACCATCAACGATTGGCCCGCTCTCAGTAACCTTTCAGGATAGACAAACAAGGGATACCACGCATGCACGCACTGTTTAGATGACACTGAAAGTATATACCTGGACAAAAACAGGAAGAATGTGTACCCGGGCCATCGTCGATTTCTTCCGACCAACCATCAATGTCGAAAGAAAGGCAAGCATTTCAAAGGCAAGGCAGATCACCGGAAGAAGCCCGCCATGCGTACCGGTGATCACGTACTTGCTATGGTCAATGATTTACACGTAATCTTTGGAAAGGGTCCCGGCGGACTAGCTGTTCCGAATGACGTTGAGGGACACGCACCCATGTGGAAGAAGAAATCTATATTTTGGGACCTACCCTACTGGAAAGAGCTAGAGGTCCGCTCTTCAATCGACATGATGCACGTGACGAAGAACCTTTGCGTGAACCTGCTAGGCTTCTTGGGCGTGTATGGGAAGACAAAAGATACACCTGAGGCACGGGAGGACCTGCAACGTTTGCACGAAAAATACGGCATGCCTCCGAAGCAGTATGAAGGTCCTGCCAGCTACGCTCTTACGAAAGAAGAGAAAGAAATCTTCTTTGAATGCCTGCTCAGTATGAAGGTCCCGACTGGCTTCTCGTCAAATATAAAGGGAATAATAAATATGCCAGAGAAAAAGTTCCAGAACCTAAAGTCTCATGACTGCCACGTGATTATGACGCAACTGCTTCCGGTTGCATTGAGGGGGCTTCTACCGAAAAACGTCCGATTAGCCATTGTGAAGCTATGTGCATTCCTCAATGCAATCTCTCAGAAGGTGATCGATCCAGAAATCATACCAAGGCTAAGGAGTGATGTGGCGCAATGTCTTGTCAGTTTCGAGCTGGTGTTCCCACCATCCTTCTTCAATATCATGAGGTGGAAGAATGAGCTGAAAACGTTTGTCGACAAAGAAGAGACACCTGAATTCATCGGCCGGTATGAGAAGATCAGAGATCACTGGCCCGCATTTGTGGCCCACAAGACATCAGAAAAGAGTAAGAAGATGTCAGCGACAAACAAGATGAATGCTGCAAAGAAGAAGCTTCACCATCGCACGGGGTCAGGTGGCTACCTCAAAGCCCGGCCTAAGTGGGCCAAGTCTGAGAGGGATCTGCTTGATAAAGGGATCGAACCACAGACAATGAACTGGCCAGACCGTTGCCGGACTTGGTTCTTCGAGGCTGGCGGAACCTTGGACCCTGTATCAGGGAGGTGTCGTTGGACGGACGAGCAACTTGCAATACCCGTCAAGAAGATTCAGCACTATATCGATGCAGCGCAGCAAGGGACGTTCGTTCCAGACAGAGAGAACGACGAGCTCACAATGGCCCTCGGGAATCCTGAGCACCCTGGACGGACACGAGGCACGCCAGGCTCCGTTCCGTGGAAGGCTGGTTTTCCGGACGCGGGCGGTTACAAAACCCAGGAGAGGAGGAAAAAAGTGGAGCAGATCCAAATTCAGCGTCTGCACGAAAGGGTTCAAGTGCTAGAGGAACGAGACATCAATAGAGATGCCGAAACTGCCCCCGAAGCTACACCGCCATCTCAGCGTAGAAGCAGCGTGGCTTCCACCGAGCTGCCTCAGCTGGAGCATGCGGCTACTCCTAGCTACCCCGTGGATGCTATCACGGAGTCTCAACATTGCCACCTTATGGCGGAATGGCAGAACTTGAAAGTCAAGGCGGCTGTTGGCTCTGTTTTACCTACTGAACCCGGCGCAACCTACCACTGCCGGCCGATTCCTGAAGGATATGCTAGGGTGATGGTGGATGAAATAACGGAGGGATTTGAGGACCTCCAGCTTGACCACCCTACCGGTGAAGGGGAGACTCGGCTGGGTTTAGCTCTGAAGACTCCATGCCTATGGCGGAAGGAGCTCATCAAGCTTCCGAACTGGACGGCTCCGGCGAGTAAGGGCACTCCGCCTCCTCCTCCGCCTCCTCCTCCGGCGAGTGATCAGGGCACTCAGCCTCCTTCTCCGGCGCGTGGCGGCACTCCGCCTCCTTCTCCGCCGCCGGCGCGCCAGAGCAGCCAGCCTCCTCCTTCTCCGCCTCGTCAGCAAGGGCGGAAGAGACCCGCCGCTCCTGCGGCTGCTCCGGCGCGTCGTAGTCCTTCTCCTCCGCCTCGTAAGCAAGGAAAGAAGACAGCCGCAGCCGCTCCGTCTGCTCTGCCGGCGTCTAGCAGTACAGCTGCCAGAGGCGGGAGGCAATACAGATTCGGTCCTTCTCTGAAGACTCCAGAGAAGTTACCATATGAGAGGACCGAGGAGGAGAACGCGAAGATCGTGCGAGCCGAAGTGAAGAACTTCTTTGAAGGGGACAAAGCAAAGAAACATCCACCTCCGGAGGAGAAGGTAGATCCGGTGAAAGCAAAGCGCACTCTGGCTGCCCTGACAAAACCACCAAAGTCTCCGCCAAAAGGCAACTATGAGCGCGTTCTTGCAAAGGCATATGCCGAAGTGGAGCGGTCGGGAAGTACTATCAGTGATAAAAGGATGAAAGAACGACGAGCTGGGAAAAAAATTGCCCAGCTCGGCGAACAAGAGAACCAATCGTGCCCCCCGCTCAAGGTGTCAAAAGACATCGTCGCTAATGATCCGGGTATGGTGCCCGGTTATACCGATCTTGGAGATTACCTGCCCGACGATGTACATTATGAAATCATGGAGGTGGACGAACACAAATACCATTACAGGAAGCCTCTCGTCAAAGATGTCAAATCTCTAAGCACGATGATGCGAAGACTACGTGATTGGTACATGAAAACCTGCAGAGAGTCTGATGGGATGAGTACTTTAACGCTGAGAGTTAAACCGGAGCATGACCTCGTTGGAATTGAACTGCTGAATGTTCCATTTGAGGATTTCTTCCAGTTTTACAATCTAATGTCCCTCGATAAAACAACGATCACTTGCTACTGTCTGTAAGTAGTACTACTTCTGTCATTAAGTCTCTCTATATAGGTCAGCTCTTTCATTGCATGTATTTATACTTATCCTCACTATATTATGCAGATTGAAGATCGCCGAATTGAAGAAAAGACAAATCGGTGATATTGGGTTCATTAACACAAATCTCATAGATGATTATCAGGTTAAATTTCATGCCAAAGAAGCCGAGGCCAACTTGCTACAATCGTTGGTAATAAATCAAAACAAAGATATAATACTCTTTCCTTACAACTTCAAGTGAGTGTTACTGTCTTCTGCATATTCGGTTTCCCTTTATTAGTCCAGGTTATGGTAATGTAATTGATGACTTATGCATGCATGCGCAGCTTCCACTATATTCTCCTAGAGATTAAGCTTGAGCCGGGAGTAGTAACCGTCTTAGACTCGAGACGAAAAGATCCCCAGGACTATGCGAACATGACTCAAATGCTCCAGAAGTAAGTTAAATCGATCATTATCCACCATATCAGCAACTTTGTTCATTTCCTGATATCAAGTAATTGTTTTCTTTGTCTGGCAGGGTTTGGAGAAAATTCACCTCAAAAGCCCCGGGACTGCCGAACCAGCTGCAATTTAGACACCCAAAAGTAAGTACTATAGTAGCATGTTCCGCGCATCTCCTAGTGATTCAAGCGCTAGTTTGATCAATACCATTTAGCATGCTTGCTTATCAGTTTGATTGACCTCTATTTCTTGTAAAGTGGTTGTGGCAGCAACCCGGGAATAATTACTGTGGATGCTACATTTGCGAGTCCATCCGCTACCATACCTGTGAGCGGGGCTACACTGAAGAACAATATGAAGTGCGTAAGCAATAATATTCACAATTTTATTTTATTACCATCATTTGTGTTGAGTTTCATTTATTCATATATATATATATGTATTGACCCCCTTCTTCAAATTAGATTTTTCGGAAGCGGGATGAACTCCTAGCACCAGCTCGTATGCGAGGAATTCAAGAGGAATTGGCGGCATTCTTCCTTGACCACGTGATCGCTGAAAACGGAGAATACTATGTGGACCCTGTGTTCCTACAATATAATTAGGAGATTGTATTGTAAGAGATAATTATTGTATATATGTAGCCGGTAGTGTCGGATAGATATACGAGAACTTGTTGTTCGACCAATATCTCGGAGAAGGAGAGGTGGTCGATATCACTTCTCTCTCTGTATGCATATATATATATGTTCATGACGATCTTCTGTTTCCTTCATTTGATTACTAGCTAGCGTGTCTACTCCTCTCCATACGTATATAGTACGTAGCATCGACAAAGCACGGAGATAAGAGAGGACACTTCTCTCTATTAATTAGCTAGCTAACACAATATATGAAACACCTAAATTAACCCCCCAAAACCCCTAAACCACCCCCTTTAAAAAAAACAAAAACCTCAGCTCCTGCCAGGTACTGACGCGTGGATGCCTATTGGTCCCGGTTGGTGGCACCAACCGGGACCAAAGGCCCTCCTGCCTGGGCTCCCCGCACCGGCCACGTGGACGGCCTTTAGTCCCGGTTCGTGTAAGAACCGGGACTAAAGGGCTAGGGCATTAGTAACGACCCTTTAGTCCCGGTTCCAGAACCGGGACTAAAGGCCCTTATGAACCGGGGTAAAAGCTCCTTTTCCTACTAGTGTGATGACGAAGGGACTACCCACCTCGACTTTCGAGGGCTTTCGGTCCAGTCTTTGCGTCACCGGCGACACTTCGACTGCGGGGGGGTGTTGAACATGTGTACATGTACGTAGGTCCGGGTTCTGTATGCAGTACCTGTAGTATCTGTCTCCCTCTGTATGTACGTGTATCTTAGGAGACAAGATACCGGTCAATCAATTATCGATGCACCAAATCATTCTCTACAAAAAGGTGTGCTGGAGGGACTCACAGATTTATTTTCTTCTCTATTTTATGAAAAACATAAAAATAAGACTGCCGCAAACAGCCGTGGAGGAAGTATATCCAACAATTTGCATACATAATCCCAATTCTAGACTTTTATGATGAAAATACATGCGATGCAGTGCAAAGATTCGAAGAATGCAAGCACCATTGTTAGTACAATATAAAAAGGTGTAACTGGAATTGATTGGTTGGAATCAGCGAAACTGCACAGCAGACTACACTACTGAATTGCCACAAAAAAGGAGATAAAATGTTGACATAATGCGTCAGTACTATGAAAAATGTACATCAGACTGCTAGTGGCCAAAATGATGATAAAATGTTGGTCATGGTACTGACAATCGATTGATTGACGAAAGAGAACTAAGTTACTTAGGCCAATAATAACATCAATTGATAGGTTAAAAGTGAAAACTGTACGTCAGACTGCTAATGGACAAAATTCAAAGTATGCAAGCTGTTCGATTGGAACTAAATTGTAGTACTCCCTCCGATGGAGTTGTACTAAAGCTGCGACAATTAATATGGATCGGAGGGAGTACATCAGACTATAATAATGCTGACTCAAATAAGTTGCGACAGAGGAGTAAATAAGTTGCTTAGGTTGATGATATTCGACATTTATAGCTCACAAGAAAAGAAAAATGTTGCTGCCTGAAAGAACAAATTCCCAAAGAAATAAAATATGCTGAGTTTACAAAGAACAACTGCAACATTAGTTGCAGAAGACTAACCTCAACATACTATTCCTATGCCATCACTCTAGAGAAATACAACCAGAACGGGCTACTGTCAGTTATACTTATACCTACTGGTCAATGTACATGTCAATCCACAGAGGATAAAAAGTGAGGGGATGAAAGCAGGTATACATGATGATACCAGTCAGTCAGGTTCTTTTTTATAATAACATTAAGTGTTCAAGAAAGCGTTTTTAAGCGACGCTTAAGCGTGCTTAAGCGCTGAGCGATGGCAAACTGCTTAGCTTTTGCCCTAAGCGGTAGGTTAAGCGTTTTTTTTCTTAAATTTGGCTGGTTTTGAACTGCTTTTGCTTGTCTGCTTGCGCAATAATGGCAATATGCCATTTATCTTATTATTAGACTCTGTTCGGGAACTATTTCATTCATATTCTGGCAGAATTCTGGCACATGATCTATATTAGGTTATGACTATTTGAACTGGACTGCATTTTAGTTGTTATTTTGCTTGCTAATGTGAACCTGAAGTGTATTTGCTATGGTGTGAATTGTATTTTAGATGCTATATCAATTACCCATGTGCCATGTTTCCTACTTTACTGTGTATATTATTCAAAATCTGTCAAATTCTAGCCAATTTCATAAAACGCTTAAGCGCCCATTGCTCTAAGCTGTGGCCTTCTGCTTCGTTTACGCTTTCTGCTTTTTTGAACATTAAACATACTATTCCACAATGTATACTTGTTAATCCTCTCAGCCCATTACAACTGCCTTGGATCAGCTCTATATATCCTCCCATTCTCTCACTTGTACAAATGAAGTTTACTGTCGGGGCCTCCCCTGCAGTTCCCTGTTCAAAAAATACCAGTGCATTTTTTACTTCTGGGATACAAGTCCATATGAGAGCTGACAGATCAGTGTCAAAGCTTCGATTGCTGGCAAGGCTCTGAAAACAGTAAGCAAAATGGTCTGACTCTTTGCTCACAGCAACTGATGTGCAATGTCATGGGCATAACCAAATCATTGAATGGGCATAACAGGGAGGGAGAAAACTGGAATTAACAGGCTTCAACCAGCCTCCTAGAATGTTGATCAGCAACGACATGCAGTGAGTACTTTGAATGCAAACGGTGCGCTTGGTGCTGTCATACTTGGTTGCACTTTGCCCAAGACGGTTTCCTAAAAATCTAAACTTTGTCTCTTCCTCATCATCACTATCTATCTTCTTTGGTGTGATCCTATTCTGGTAACACCTCCACCTAAGCAGAAATCAAATTAAATAAAAAATAATAGCTCACGAGTTCTTGCCTTCGCTTCCAGCGGAATGATGAGTGGAGATGGTTCCATAGATTTCTTCCTGAAAATGGCATGTTGTTCTGCATTACAGCCTTAAAATTTGCCTCCTCTTCATCTGCCACGAAAGTGCGATCTCCTCACCCATACGATCAAATCCTCACTGGTAGAAAGCCGAACCGAGTTCACGTCTCAGCTGAAGTCGCCTTTCTGCAATATGAAACCTAACACATTCGACTGATCCTGGAACGTTGCAGCTGCAAACATCTTCACTGCCTTCACCAATTGGGTCAACGTAAAATGGTGATTTGTTGTTCTTGTATTTTGCAGGCCAGAGTTCTGTGCCCAACCATTTCAAGGTTTTCGGATCATCGCAATTTGCAGGTAGGACGTGGTCCACTGTGGCACCCTGCTTGATAATTGGAGCCCACTAGTATTTTATTCCTTCGCTGAGTTGTAGAAAGGCAACCACCAGAAGAGTTTAGCTGCTTCTTGCACTATGTCCATTCAAATTGCTCTCCCATTCTATGACCAATGAGGCTCCATTCATAATTTCAACAACTGTTTGTTTATTAGTATCCGAACCATTCAGGATGCCGAACCAGAAGTTGATGGTTTTGACTGCCTTGGACATCAACTCTGGCATTAGTGGTATCCTGCAGCAGTTGCAAGTTGCAACTCACTTCCTGCGCCAGGAAAAAAAATAGATCAGTGATATGAGTGTGGAATGTATAGATTCTGGAAAGTTATGCATAAAACATCACAAAGCAAAGCTTTTCATGTGGGGGAACACCAACCATCGTTGAAGTAAGGTCAACAGGCCTACTCAAATTTGGACTTATCTAACTAGAAAGATAAGATTTTTGACCCCTTCACCCTATATATTTAAAGACTATCACCCTATATATTTGCTTCATTTAAAGACTATCATCTCTAAAGAAATGAAGCAAGTAAATTATTTTTGACCCCTTCACCCTATATATCTCTCCCTTTTGACTCATGCGCCAAACAGTAGGGAGGGAGAGCAAAATCCAGTTTTAATGATTTGGCAATTTAATAGAGAACTAAAGGTATACTGTAGTTTTCACTTGTCTGCAGTGTAATGCGTAAGGAGGGTTAGGACAGATTTTTGCCCTCTGCCAGCATCCACATATCCCTCCAGAAGTTCTAACACATTGAGATGGCAATGGGACAAGTTTACGCATTTTCGCTCTATCTATATACTAGGTCACCAGATGAAGATTGAAGTAGTTAATTTCATTAAAAAAACAAATATATATCCGTAAAAAACAAATAAAAGCTCCTTTCCATCATCCAACCTACGCTATCAATCAAAATTATAAAAGAATAGCAACGGTCCATTTGCAGGGTTTCTTTAGCCAAAAAAGAAGTTTACAAGGCTGTTTATTCTTTAAGTCATGACTGAATGATTGAATGAATAGACTAGGTCATTGTAAGTGTGCCATTCACACTATCACATAGAAGCATTACCATGCTGTTTAACCAGCATTACCAATTACTCCCTCCGTAAAGAAATATGATCTGAATGCTCTAGGGAGTATATTATACTAGTACAATACTCCTACATGATAACCAATTCAGTTGCTATGTTTACATCTGCAATGACTGAATATGAAGATGCCAAACATTTTCGACAAAAGCATCGGAATCACCTGTAAGAGCGCTCCGTTCATCAAGCTTGCGCATTGAGCCGCCTCCCTGGCCACCGCCAACGCCACCGAGAAATATCCATCTGCCAATCCGGCGGCCGCACAGTCTCGGCGAGCCCCCCTCACCCAGTCCAGCATCCCTGCCACGTCTTCCCTCTTCCTCTTGAACACCACCTTCTGATGCTGATGCTGATGCTACTTCCCCCTTCCGTTGCAGTCCATGGGCGGATCTCCATTGGCGCCAGAGAGGAGCTCCATCCTCTGCTTCTCGGACGGTGGTGGCGCCGAGGTACTAGGCGTAAAGTAGCTTGACGGGCGAGGCGAGGGCGGTGAATCCAGGCGCCGGCGCTGGCGGGGGCCGACGACGCGTAGCCGGAGGCGGCGCGGACGGCGGCGAAGAGGCGGAGGAGGTCGGCGGCGTCGGGGATCTGCAGGCCATGGTGCACAACATCTTTATTGTTGTCAGGCCCAGCTCAAAGGGCCACACGATCTCAGACCAACCCAAAAGAAAGCCCACAAGTTCAGAAGAGGTGGGCCATACGTAGAAGCAGGTTTTGCCTAGAGCTTTTTATTTTTTGAAAGAGGACACGAAGCATTCCATTAAATACCAGCGCTGGACAAGTCGCCAGCAACAGCGTCATTTACAAAGTCTGGACACTCATCGAGCCAAATCTCACATATGTCAGCTCCTAGTTTAGTACCATACGCTGCTAAACAGTGCCACTACATTAAAAGTTCTAGGACAAGACACAACAGGTACATGATTGAAGCCCACTCTCAGCTTAAACTTAGGCAGTGTTCGGTTCCTATCCGCTCCTCTTAATTCCACTCCCGGAGCAGACCACACTTCAGCTCACTTCAACGGAGCTGTCGAAACCGAGCTCCACCAACTCGGCGGAATGGAGGAGCGGAGAGATTCCAAACGGGGCCTTAATATCTTTGAAGATAGCTCCTAATGTAGAGAGATCATAGTCTTTATTTGTTCACTGCTGACTCAAGTTGCACAGAGTCAGTCTCCATTATCACACAGTGACAACCCATCTGGATAGCTGTGTTTATGGCATGCAACATTGCCATTGCCTTCGAATGAAGCGCATCCGAAACTTGCTCCAAGTTTTCTGCACCAGCTGCTATTACTATACCACAATCGTTCCTGATAACAAAGCCCCAACCTCCAGAATTTGATTCCTTCAGGTAGGCGCCATCAGTGTTGATTTTCAAGATCTTCGGTGGAGGTCTAGACCATCTTTCTTTTTGTTGTTGCTCTTGTATTCTCCCTTCTCGCCTTACCTTAGAAAATTTCATAAGAAGATAGTTAATAGATTGACATATTTCATCAGAAGGTTTAATTTCATCTCCTGGATTTGCTCTATTCCTCTCATGCCACCATCGCCAAAGAAGCAGGCATGATTTAATATTTTCTTCTTCTTCATAGAGGTTCAAAATTTTCTCCATATAGCTCAAGGCATCTGTACAAGCTAGAATTTGTAATTTGACATGCTCCAACTGAGCTTTCCTCCACACATCCTTTACCCTCTTACACTTAATGAAACAATGGCCACCATCCTCATCCAACCGAAAACAGACAGGACAACGAGTGTCAATATGCATACCTCTTTGCTGGAGCTTCATACGCAGCGGTAAGGTATTTGTGGACCTGCGCCACACAAGAATTGAAGAACCTTGTTGGGGAGGGGAAGCGACCACAACTTTGGCCAATTGAAACCACATGTATCTTCATCTGCACTTGAGGAACCAGTTAGTCCTGAAATGGATTCGTGAGCCGCGGTGTCTACAGCAACTCTATAAGCAGATTTCATCGAAAATATACCTTTTTTATCATAATGCCATGCTATAAAATCACCATCATGTGTATGAATTGGGATTTGTAGAATAATATTTGCATCTTCAGGGAGAAAGGTTTGTCTAACTAAGTCTTCATCCCAATTGTTTGTGGTAGGATCAATCAAATCATTTACTTTAATTATAGCATTTCCACCCCTCTGTGTGATGACTCTCCTAGTACATCCTCTTGGAATCCAGGGATCAGACCAAATATTGATGTTGCTACCACTGCCTACTCTCCATATGATCCCCTTCTTGAGCAGATCTACTCCTTTTAGTATACCGCGCCATGTGTAGGATATGCCGCTTCTAGGCCTGGCTTCAAGAGTTGAGCCATCTGAGTAGTATCTTGCTGACAGGACCTGCACACATAAGGAAGCTGGGTTTTGAATGAGCCTCCATGCTTGTCTTGGCCAGATTGAAGGCATGGAGATCCCTAAGTCCCAAGCCTCATGTTTTCTTCGTCTTCGTCATCTTCTCCCAACTAGCCCAATGTATTTTATTCTCTTTATCCACTTGGCTCCACCAGTATCTTTTTATCATAGTGCTCAACTCTTCACATGGGGTCTTAGTTAGATCAAAGCAAGCCATGGAATACGCCGGGATTGCTTGTGCTACCACTTTAATGAAGATTTCTTTTCCACCTTTCGATAGGAGTTTTTCCTTCCATCCTTGGATCTTTCTGCACACCCTCTCTTTTACATACTCAAAGGTTCGTGCTTTGGCCTTACCCACATAGGATGGAACACCAAGATATCTTGGGGATAGACCTTGCGAGGTAACTTGCAGAATACTTCTCATTTTTGTCCTTCAACACTTGCCTTGTGTTTGCACTGAACAATATTGAGGATTTATCTTTATTAATCACATGGCTTGAAGCAGCTTCATAAAGATTTAGAATTCTACTAATTTCCCGAGCACTTTCAGCACTGGCCTCCAATAGAAGTAATGAATCAACCGCAAAGAACAAATGGCTTACACTAGGGGCTCCCCTACATACCTTGATTCCTTTTAGTGATCCCCTCATCTAAGCTTCATATAACATAGAGGAGAACCCCTCAACACAGATGAGAAACAAATAAGGGGAAAGTGGATCTCCTTGGCGCAGTCCTTTTTGGGGTGTAATCATATCGGTTGCATCTTGGTTCACTTTGATTTGGTACTTGACAGTTGAGACACACTTCATTATCAGTCTAATCCAATTCCTATCAAAACCCAAACTTTTCATCATATCTTCTAAGAATTTCCATTCAACGCAGTCGTAGGCTTTGCTCATCTCCAGTTTGAGCCGCGTAGCCCACGGAACCCATTCTTCTTCTTTGTAGGAAATGTGTTAGTTCATATGCCAATAGAATATTATCTGAAATTAGTCTCTCGGGTACAAAGGCGCACTGGTTAGGGGAGATGATGTCGGGGAGAATTACTTTGAGTCTATTTGTGATTACCTTATAGACCACCTTATACACCACATTGCACAGACTTATAGGTCTTAGATCCTTTATGCTCATTGGGTTGGTGTTCTTCATAATAAGCACTATTAGAGTATCGTTCCATCCTTCAGGCATATCTCCTCCTCTCAATATGTAAAGAACTTCTTTAGTGATATGGTTCCCCACAGTTTTCCAAAACCTTTTAAAGAAAATGGCTGGCATATCATCAGGTCCCGGGGTGTTTAAGTCACCGATGTTATCTAAGGCTCTTTTCACGTCCTCTTCTGTATATTCAGCACATAGCATGTCATTCATCTCTGGCGTCACCTTTGGCTGCACCATTCTCATAATTTCCCCATTATCTCCTACCGTCGTGGAGGAGAATATATTTAAAAAATAGTTTGCAATACGCTCTTTCAAATGTTCCTGCCCCTCCACCCAACTGTCACCCTCCCTTTTTAGCTTCTTAATGGTATTCCTTTTCTTTCTTTCGGAGGCAAAAGCATGAAAGAAGGATGTGTTCTTGTCACCATCTTGCAACCACTTAATATGGGCTCGTTGTTTCCAATGCGTATCTTGTTGTTGTTCCAAACGGTCTAGCTTCTCCATTAATAAGTGCTCTTTGCTGACCCCTTCTTGGTTCATGTCCCCTCTGCGTACCTCCTCTAGTTCTTTCCTAAGGGTTTTAATACGCTTTTGGAGATCGCCTAAAACATTAGCATCCCAGTCCTAGCTCTCCTGCTACCCTACGTAACATCCCCTGGGTATTATGTTCCCCTTGTATCCTAGCTCTGGCCCAAGCATTATTAACCACAAGCTCCTCTTCTTGTAACCATCTGGCTTCAAACCTGAAGCCATGAATCCTTCTCCTAGGCATATGTGATCTCCCATGTTCTTCCATTTGGATGGTTACTGGCATGTGATCTGAGTGGTATGGGTCCCCAAAACTTTGAAGTTAATTAGGGAATCTTGTGCACCAACTCTTCGTCCCCACTGCTCTGTCCAATCTTTCTTTAACAAAGCGTTTAGCATCCCAACTTTGATTGTGCCATGTGTATTTGTCCCCCACATAGCCTAAATCTGTCAATCCACAGTCCGCTAGAGATGCTCTAAAATTCTCCATTTGGCTTTGTGCTCTAGCTGCCCCCCCCTTATTCTCTTGATTATACATGTTCTCGTTAAAATCGCCAGCGCATAACCATGGGAGGTTTAACTGCTGATTTAGGATGCGCATTAACCTCCATGTTATTTCCTTTTGCCTAGAGCTCAGGGTCAAGTAAATGCACATTATTTACCCCACTCAAAATTTTCTCATAAAAAATCACCCCACTCAAAAAAGTGAATGCAAATTGAGTTCTAAAGCGATATCATGGTGATCCGTCATGATGGGCTGGGCAGCCCATGATTTCCCTTCTCCATATATTAGAGCAAGTACAACTAGTAGAATGCTCGTGCGTTGCTACAGGCTACGATTCATATAAATAAATCAAACAAATGATTAAGGCCGTCTTCAAGGTCGAAGCTCATTTCTCCCTCATACGTTTGGGATTGTTTGGACACCAAATGGGTGCCTAGTAGGCTCCCCAAAAGTCAATCTTTTGGACAGTCCGAGCTCCCCAAATCAAGCCCATATGTGGGGGAGAAATGTGGTTGTCCGAACTATCCGTCACGTTACCACTAACACACAGTTCCAATACAAAAACAGCACCCAATGATGCACCCTTCCCTTTTCTCGCAGAACCCTTACCTTCGCGCTCGATTTCATGCCATAGCGGGACATTTCTCGCTGAAGTCTTCTCCTTTAAAACCGGATGACGTCCACCTCACCTTGGCCATGGCGCCATGTCTCCTTTGCACCATACTTCCCCCACAAACCTAAAAGGGTGATAAATATGTACATAAAACTCAAAGGAGTTGATAAAAAATTAAATAAATGATGCTATCCGGCCGAAGTTGCACGCCGATCACGTGTTGGTCGTTGGATCTAACTTGATCCAACAGACCATGTGTCCTCCACCGGTCCATGGGTTGTGGGGACCGCACACCACTATCCCGCTCCTCCTTATCTTCTTCCTCGACGCGGATCCCCTTGTATCCATTGTCTCTCTCATTCTCATGGTTGAGGCCATGCATCCCTTCAACGTCGATATCCCCAAATCCCCTCATGACTCCCTCTCCTAAACAGGCCGACGATCTTCCTCACCCTTTCTCTATCACTCGCTAATCCCATGGCGTCCTCTCCTTTACCATGCCAGGGCCCAAGGACCTCCCGCATGCTTCTCTCACAAATCCCCATGCCCCCCCTCAAGCAGAGGACCAACACCTGTGCTGCAACCAACCGTGGTAAAGTTGCATCCGGCACCTTCGGAAGCTGCGAGTGGCGCCATCAGAAGCTGCAACGGGTGGAGGTGAGGTCCTGGCGAAACCGGTGAGATGCTGAAACCGACCGTCAAAAAGATGCAACCATTTGCAAGTTTTGCTGGAACATATGCTCATTTTTGTTGCGTAGGCAGACCATGCGATGTAGATGATACAACTAGCGACATGATTTCCTCGAGCAGTCGATGAGTTATTCTAGAACTGGTGCTTGATTTTTCTGTTGAGTAGGCAGACCATGCGACGTTGATGCTACAATCGATGATGTTATTTGCTGGATCCGTTGGCGAGTTTTGCTGGAACTGATGCTTCATTTTGTTGCATAGGCAGACCCCATGACGTGAAAGCTATAACTGACGAAGCGATTTGCGGGGATCAGCGGCATGATTTGCTGCGTTGGCGGACATGCAATTTGGGCAACTGCGACGACATCAGGGTCCCCGACGAGGCGTCGGAGTCAAATGCTCCTCGGTGTGCCATGGTTGGCATTGTTGCTTCCTCGAACCGGCTACATGGCAGGAGCTGCACCTGGGGGTGTCTGCAAGCTACAATAGTGTGACACCTGTGCTGCAAGCTAGGCGAGATCGATAGGGACTACCAGGGGCGGTTCAACGATGTCGACATGATGCTGCAAGGTAGCCGATGGTGTTGCAAGGAGACAGAGCTATGGTGCGAGGTGTCGAGTCCCATCCATCCACTAATCATCCATGGCGAGCCGCGCTGCAAAAGGTTTTTAGCGTGACGCGCGTAGCGCGGCTGTTGGAGATGCTCTTAGACAGAACCATACGCTCTGTTTTATTATTTTTTAAATGTGCAGTGAAATGTTAAAAATAAGCAACTCAATCAATCAATCCAGACTACAATGTATGCCATCCTCAATCAGGCCTGCAGTTTTATTATTCATGGTTCGCCGAAAATTGTACATCTTCCACACGAGATCTATGCACTCTCACCGACACTCGCAAGGCCTCTCCCGCGTAATTGAGTTTTTAAAAAGGCATAAATATGATAATTACCAATGTTAAAAAATGCGACAAGTTCGGCATCGGCGTCCTAGATGCATGCATTGCCTGGACGTGGCCAGAGCCGGAGGTGGGTGGGAGATCAGGCGAGTCCGACGAGCTTCTCGCTGAGCTCCCAGACCTTGCGGGCCTTCTCGGGGTCGCTGGCCTCCTGGGAGAGCTGGTTCTCGAAGGATGCCGAGTCCTTGTTCCAGCTCCAGTACACGCCGGACTTGGTCAGGCTGGGCTCCGCCACCACCTGCGCCAGCCTCTTGCCGGACTCCGCCTCCCAGACGAACCTCATCGTGATGAACTTCTGGAACGGCGGGAAGAGCGTGCGGAACAGCGGGATGTGCTCCCGGAACAGCCCCGTGGTGGCGATGCAGCCGGGGTAGAGCGAGGAGAAGGTGATGCCGGTCTCCTTGTGGTACCGCTGGTGGAACTCCTGCATGGTCAGCATGTTGCACACCTTGCTGTCCTTGTACGCCTTGGCGCCGTCGAAGCTCTCGTCCCCGTCGATCATTGTGGGCCCGACGCACCGCTGAGGCCGCCGGCGAGCCCGCGGAGGTCACCGAGGCTGGCCTTGGGCGGCACGTTGCCCGCCTGCGTGTTGCCGTTGCCGGTGATGGAGCCGACGATGACCATGCGGCGGGACGGGTAGTCGGACTTCTGAAGGTCCTCCATGAGGAGGCGGGCGAGCAGGAAGTGGCTGAGGTGGTTCACGCCCACGCTCATCTCGTGCCCGTCGGCGGTGAATGTCGGCGTGCGCGCCGTGGGGCGGTAGATGGCGGCGTTGCACACGAGCACGTCCAGCGGCATGTCGGCACGGCGGAACGCGTCGACGAACTGTCGGACGCTGTCCAGCGAGGCGAGGTCGAGAGTAAATAGCATAAAACTACCACTTTTCGTGCTAGGGTTCCAAAAAACCACCACTTTTTTTGTGACTGATACCTACTACTTTTCTCGTCGGCTGTCTCAAGAAACCCAAATCGCCCGTTGCTAGCGTTTTGAACCGTTTTCTAACGGTCCGGGCCCGCCTGTCAGGCCACGTCAGCGCCGCGCGTGACGGCGAGGCCGTTAACGGACGTTACTCGGACCGACCCGTGCGGTCGGACTGCACCCGCTCGCTCGCTCATTAAGTCGTCTCCCTCCCTCTCACTCTGCTCCCCGGCCCGCACTCATCTCTCTCTCGCTGTCACTCTCCTCTCCTCTCTGCTCTTCGACGCCGGCGGCGACTTGCGCTGTGGAAGCTCCACCGCCGCCATGCCTTCCTGGAATGACGGGGATACGAGCTCAGAGGATGAGTGCGACATCACAAGCATGGACATGGCTCTTTGGGTAAGTTTTTCGATCTGCTGAGCTAGGGTTAGGGTTCATCTAGGAGCTAGATTAGGTTAGTGTTCATCTTGGTGAGCTAGGGTAAGCTTTGGTTACTGTTATTTAGTAGGCAGGGTTATGGTTGCTGTTTGAGCTATGTTTATGTATGCTTGAAAACTAGGGTTAGGGTTAGGGTTCTTGCTGGATTTGGGAATTAATTTGTGATCTATGTCTGGTTCTGTGAGCTAAGGTGATTTTGTTGATGTGTTCATGCAGGAGACCCCTGACACCACCGTGGAGCCTCTTTTCTGTGGCCAGCTGGAGCTTTCTGAACCCACCTGCATGATGCACCACATGAGGCCAATTAAGTGTGTGGCATTTGAAGGAACCTTAACTGGAAGGCGTTTCTATGGTTGTCTAGTGCCGCAGGTATAGTACCTTAATTGGAATCATTTTCTTCTGAACCCACACATGTATTTACAAGGATGCCAAGTTGCTGTTCTGAACCCACACAATATTATGTTGACAAGTTGCTGTTCTGAACCCACACAATATTATGTTGACAAGTTGCTCTTCTGAACCTACACTGTATTATTTAGGATGAACTGCAATATGCCTTGTATTAAGGTATTGAGGGATATGGTTACTATAAAAAATGCTTATGTATAGGAAGCATATATCTGTGAATGTACTTGTACAAGCAGGTTGGGTTTCAGTTATAGTTTGAGTTATATTAAACAACATATTCAGTTTACTTAAGCCTCACCTTCAGTTTCTTAGTCTGATATGATTTGTTGTTATGAAATTGAGTGCACTTAGTGATGTATATTTCAATTTCCAAATGCAGAGTGAAGGTGTTAACTGTGGTGTTACTGAGTGGGTTGACAAGCCCAGGCATCCAATTCTTCAGAATTGCTTGTCCAGGCTGTGGGACATGTACCATGAACATAATTGTGGCAGGGTAGTTGATAAGCAGAAGTATGAGAAGCATTTGGCCAAGCTTAAGACTGAAAATGACAAGCTGTGCATTGAGTGCACAAAGCTTGTCCAAGATGTTTGATTGGCAGGATGGTAGGGTAGACTACATGGATTACCAGAAGGTAGTTGAGGAGGAAGAATTTGAGAAGAAGAAGAAAGAGGTAGAAGAAAGTGCTAGGTTGGAGGTTCAGATGGAGAAGCTCAAACTTGCCAAGGAACAAAGGTGCATTTTACAGAGTCAAGCTGACATTATCAAGAATACCAGGAAGGCAATGAAGGAGGTTGAACAGGAGAGAGATTTGCTTAAGATAGAGAAGGCCAAGCTTGAGCATGTGGTGAATGAGCTGCTGAATGATGGGCATGCAAGCAAGGAGAAACTTGAGAAAATCAAGGCCATCCTTGATTCATGAAGTGTGTTCTGCAGATGGTGAAGTACATCCAAGGCCTTTATAAGTATGTGGCCTAACAATCTGATGTGAAGATATGGGGTGTACATTTTGGGGAATGTGAAGCTAATCTAGTCTATGTCTATGCCAATGTTAAGAACTGTAGTTTATGCTGCTAGAACCTTTAATGCTAAGTTATGAACTAAGTTGTAATGAACGTTCTGCTTGTATTTGAACCTCTGATGCTACGTTATGGAGTCAATGATAAGCACCGCTGGACTATGCTATGTGTTTTTTTTATGTTTAAAAGGTAGTTATGTTTATTAGTGCTTTGTACCTGGGCTTTGTGGCCTAGTTATATTTACAAACCCAGGCCTACTCCACCCACCCTCCACTGCTCATAAATAGCCTACTCCCACCACCCTCCTCCCTTCAGAACACAGCCGCCACACCCCACCTCTAGAAACCCTAGATGGATCCAGAGCTTGGGGAGGTGACAGATGAGGAAGAGGAGGCAGTGCATGCAGTGGATGTGAGGAGGCAAAGGGCTCGCCCTGCGGTGCCCATGCCATCAGCTTGGGAGCTAGAGTGGGAGCTGGAGTTCAAGAGGAGGCTGGCAGAGAAGATCTTGGAGAAGTGCAACTCAGATGAGTTCACAGTTCTTGTCCCTGGCGGCAGGCGCAAGAGCTCAGGGAAGATCATCAAGTGGGCTAGGGCACAGGCAGTAATCACTCCTCACCCTTCTACCAGAGCAAAGTGGCGCCGTTTCTTCGATCGTTACGATTGAGAGTTGTTAGTAGTTATTTTAATTATGAATAAGAGTATGAGCTATGTATCCCTTCCACTTTCTGTACAACTGTTTGTATGAAAGAATGTTTGCATGGTGGAATCTATGAATGTTTGATTATTTGAAAGAATGTTTCTATCAATCTGTGCATCAGTTGCAAAGCTCATAAGTTTCAAACACTCAGGTAGTGCAACCCAGAAGTGCAACCCAGAAGTTTGAAACAATCTTTGCATCAGGAAGTGCAACCCAGAAGTCACAAACACTTAGGTTTCATAATGCAAACACTCAGGTTTCATAATGCAAGCAAATACATAGGTTTCAGGAACCAAATACTCAGGTTTTAGGAAGCAAATACATAGGTTTTAGGAAGCAAACACTCAAGTTTCAGCAAACAAATACATAGGTTTCAGCAAGCAAACACTTAGGTTTCAGCACTCATACAGTGCAAACAACACAACTTTCCAGCACTCAATAGTTACCACTAGCAGTGAAATATGCCTTCCACTTTCCAGTTGGCTTCCTAACCCTCTTGGACCCAATCTCCATCTCAGAGTGAGCAGCTTGCCTTGGAGCATTGAAACATGTGTACCCCCCTCCTCTGCTAGCTGTTGATGCTCTCGTGTTCTTTGCTGGAGAGGCAATGGATGACCTTGTGTTCTTGGCTGGTGAAGATGTGCTAGGAGCCCTTGTCTCCTTGGTTGCTTTGGTCTTCTTGGCAGGTGCTGGAGTAGCATAAGCAGCTGCCTTGTTCCTCTTTGCTGGTCCTGGAGTAGCTGTGGCTGTTGCAGGCCTCTTCCTAGCTATGGCTGGTGCTGATGGTGCTGATGGTGGTGGTGGTGCAACCACACCTGTAGTAGCTCTGGTAGATGAAGAGTAGTCTGACCTATTCTCCTGCACATTTAACAAAGCAAATTAGAATTAAACCACCTAGCCTATGAAACAGAAATTTCTTTATCAATAAGCATACCTGGTGATTATTCTTTCTCATCTGCAGTTTGGGTTTCAGTGGAATACCACATGTGGTATATCTGTGACCTTGCTTATTGCAATTGCTACAAGTCACTGTCCCAATTCTTGATGTATCCTTCTTGGCAGGCACCTCAAAATGTCCTTTCCTCCTAGCTATCTGCTTTTTACCCTTCTTTTCTTTGAATACTGGAGGAGATATGTCATCCCCCATGGTGTGTGGCCAACAATCAGGGCCTGGAATAGGGTATATAATATGCTTGTAGGTTTCACAATAGAGGGGCTTCTTGAAGAACTCATGGACAAAATCTTCAGGGTGTAGCTTCACCTTCTGCATTGTTGCTATAGCATGACTACATGGAACAGCTGTCATATCCCACCTCCTGTAGTCACAAGTGTAGTTGTTTAGGTTTACACAGTAGGTCTTTTCTGAACTACTTGTAACTTGCCAAATGCCTGGTCCAGCCATATATGCATCACAATATTTTGCCCATTTCTTGGCCTCCTCCAATATCTCAGAGTAAGTGGGTGTGATATCCCACCTACATGTCTCTGTCTTCTCCCTAATCTTCTGAAACTTGATCATGAGTTTTGTCCTCATTCCTTCAAGCATTGTCCTTATGGGCTTGTTCCTAACATCCAGAATCATCCTGTTGAAAACTTCACTAAGATTGTTTACAACAAGGTCTGTCTTGCATATAGTATCCATTCTATGCCTGGCCCAAGTATGGACTGGTATGTTGGACAACCACTTCCATGCCTCCTCACTCTCTTTCTTCAATGCTTCCATGCCCAGATCATGCCCATGCTTAGTGAAAGAATATGCAGCCTGGTCTTGATGTTTTTTCAATTCATCCCCTCTAAACCCAGCTGATTGGAAGTTGGCATATATGTGTATTAAACAAAATCTTTGAGGGGAATCAGGAAATACATCCTCTATTGCATTGAGCAGACCCTGTTCATTGATTTTGTATTAATAACTAGTGAAGTAAGTAGAGAAAGCATTACATAGTGCAAGGAAAAGCAGTACATAGTGAAAGGAAAAGCAGTTAAATCATGAAGAGTAGTTGTACCTTTTGCCTGTCTGACATAATTGTGTAGGGCCCAAACTTGTTGCCACTACCAATTATTGTCCTTAACTGTGTAAGAAACCAAGTCCAACTATCTGTCTCCTCCTTGTCAACAACACCAAATGCAATAGGGAAGATGTTGTTGTTGCCATCCCTCCCTGTTGCTGCCAGGATTTGCTGCCCAGTGCTTAGTTTGATGAAGCATCCATCAAGACCTGCATTTTAAGCCATTAGTAAGCAGCAACATGTAATGCAATCCCTATTTAAGCACTATACAGACTAGATTTACCTATGAAAGGCCTGCAACCATTTAGGAACCCCTCCTTACAAGCAAACAGACAATAAAACATGTAATGAAACCTTGGGGTAGGTGCTGGGTGGAGTTCAAATTCCTTTGTTGTCACAACACACCTACTACCAGGGTTTGTGTCCAAAACACACTGCAGATAGTCTCTTAACCTGTAGTATTGTGTCTTGTGATCCCCTTGCACAACATCAACTGCTTTCCTCCTTGCCCTGTAGGCCAAACTTTTTGGAACATGTACTCCAAATTTCTTTTTTGTATAACTCAGTATAGTCTCAACACCTGCACCAGGATTGGATCTTACAGTATCCTCAACAGCCATTGCAACCCACTTCATGGTAACCTTTGTGTTCTCTCCACCTGCTCCACAGGTGTGATCAAGATTCATCTTCTTGATGCTAAAGGTTGACTCATGGGCAATCTTAGAAACAGTAATATAAAACTCACAACCATGCTTTCTATCTGAGCACCAGGCTATGATCCTACTTGGATCATTCCTATGGTACTCAAAGTTCCTAAGTGTCCTAACATGGTAGTTTCTCAATGCTTCTCTGGACTCTACCACATTCAGAAAGCACAAATGAATCCTAAACTGTTCATGTGCATCAGGCCTAGAGGAATCATACCATATTCTCTCCTTCTTCTTCTTCAATTTTCTCTTCCTACTACAAGGCAACCTAGGTGCATCATCTTCTTCATCAGAAATGCCTTCATCACCTGGAAAGCAGAACTCATCAGCTTCTGGCATGAAATCTTCAAACTTTATGTGATCTGGCTCACTATGTGATCTGCTTGTTGGGCCTTGTTTCCTCACAGGTATCTTCTGTGCCACAGTTTTCACATGATCTGAAGCTTCTTCTTCATCATCTTCTTCAGAACCATTTGGCTCCTGCCAAAACTCTGAGGGTTCAGAAGCAGCCCCAAAATAATGCTCAGCCATCTCTTCCTCTTCCCTGTAGTGCTGACTTGTTCCTTCACCACCTTCATCTTCTCCCCTAGCCCAAGACTTGTATGAAATTTTCTTCCCTCTGTAATCACCCCTGAAAAACTCAAAATCTGAAGAGGATTTGTCCAACTCATCTTCATCTTGATCTTCTGCTTCAATGCCTTCAATTTCCACTGCCTCTTTTCCATTGTTGAAATTACAGCTCTGCTGTGTGTTAAAATATGGATCAACGGGCACAACTGGAGGTTGTGAAGAATTTGAGACAGGGAAAAGGACACCTTCTGGGGAAACACTATAAACAATGGGATCACCAACTTGACTCATTGGAATCTGCTCTTCAAGCAAGGTGTGGTCCACGTTTGCATCTGCTGGATTTGGGTCACTAGCCTCTCTCACTGTTATGTTCAATACTTTCTTCTCAGCAAACAAATCTAGCATCTCCTCCACCTTCTCATCACTGTCCAAAACCTCAATGCCCTCCAGCCCCTTACCCTCATCCTTAACATATGACAGATAGGCATCCAATGTAGGAGATATGCCCTAGAGGCAATAATAAATGATATTATTTATCTCCGAGTTCATAATTATGTTTATGTTCCATGCTATAACTGCTATGGTTCTCGAGTCTGCAATAACCACGAGGCTCGGAGGAAGACTCATATGCACGTGTGGAATAATAAACGGTAAAATGTATTCCTAGTCTGGCCTCTAAGACTAGCTCAAGTGTTGCATGATGGTTATGTTTTCCTGATCATGGGCATGTCTATGTCAGCAACCTTGAGGGCATAATGTTAAGAGAACATTTGTGTTGAATCGACCCGGCATGATGTTATGCTATGAGATTCATTCGTCACAAGTTTATTGGTACATAACACAGAGATGGTTAACGTTTGCATGATTCCTTAGACCATGAGAGTATCGAGTTTCTTCATGCTTGCTTCATGAACTTTGGGGTTTGTTAAACGTCATCCGTAAAAGGGTGGCTATTACGGCGGCTTACGGGTTCATGGAAAAGTGTGTCAAGTAACTTGATAGCTCAAGATTGGGATTTGCTCCTCCGACGATGGAGAGATATCTCTGGGCCCTCTCGGTGTTACGGTATCCATCATCGTCTGGCCAGACACTTTGTGATTTGATCACGGGGATGCCGGAACACGATAACGAGAAAAGAGAACAATATCGGTAACGAGGTAACTAGCATAGTGGACAAGTTGTTGATCCACGGGAATGCCAACATGTCTCACCTCGGGTATTTGTAACATATCGCGAAGCAACAGGAATAGCACACGGCAACTGGAGGTTCACTCGAATATTTATTCGTGTGGGTATAGGGGTCAATATGGGTGTCCACGGCTCCGATGTTGATCATTGATCGGAAGGGGTTCCGCGTCATGTCTATACTTCACCGAACCTATAGGGTCACACGCTTAAGGGTCATCTATCTGCTGAATACTAGACAGGGAGTCTGAGAGAAAATCACCGGAAAAGTTTCGGACACCGAAAAGTTTCGGACAGCGGAATCGTACCGCAGAGAGAGGTCATCGGATAAGTTTCGATGATACCGAAAAGTTGTTTCGGGATACACCATTAAGTCAAATTGGTTTCGGCACATGCCTGATAATTCTTGGAGGATGCCAGAATCATTCTGGAAGCTTTTTGGAATTTTCTGAGATAAAAACCGGAAATGTTCCGGAGCTGCCGGAGCCACTTCAGATGCGTTTCGCAGATGAAAATCACTAAAACCGGAATTGTTTCGGAACGCGTTGAAAATCATTTTAGTGGGTACTGGAAATGTTCTTAGCCCACATAAATATTTTCAGTTCGATCAGACGCTGAAAAATGTCGTCGTGAATAGTGAAAAATCAGCTTTATGGTTACTTTATGGAAAGCCACCTTTTGGGGCTTTGCTCCAAAAGATCTTGAGGATGACATGGATGGATAGGAGCCATTTTTTGGGCCCCTCATGGGGGTGTGGCCGGCCACATGGGGTATCCCCCCCTTGGGGACCCTCTTGTTCCTTGGTTTCACTCCTAGGTCCTTGTGGAAGGACTTCATTCATGTGCATTTTGGGTTTTTTGTGAAACTACCCTACCCCCTTGGGATTTCCTATAAATAGAGGTGGAGGGGCAGCCCTCCACACTCATCCCTTGCTCTCATACACATGCCATGCATTATCTGGCTTCTTCTCTCCCTCCCACGAAAAGAGTTTCGTAGAGCCGTAAGGCTGTCTGGGTTCCGGCAGGAACTAGTTCTGGACGGCGAAGCCCTGCCGGATAGATGACACCGTATGTGTGCAACTCTGTAGAGAGATCGTAGTTTCGGTCTTAGTTCATGAGTGCCTCCCGAAGGGCTGTCCGTGTGACCGTCCGAGTTTCAAAGGTCCTCCCGAAGGGCTGTCCGAGTGACCGTTCGAGTTTCGAAGGTCCTCCCGAAGGGCTGTCCGCGACACCGTCCGGGGGGCTGTTCGACCGCCTCCTGGAGGGCTGTCTGAGGAGCAGATGAGGGTATACATCCTCGCGGTTGGGAGGTTGTAAATCCTAGCTGCGGGGATCTGCACCGCCGATCGTCATCGACTCTACTTCCCGCTGCGCTACGAGTCGGTAACGAAAAAGATCAAACCATGTATGCAGTCTCCATAGTGGTCCTGGGCTGGTGCGTAGGTCAGAAATTTTTTGTTTTCTGCTGCGTTCCCCTACATCCAACCCATAGCCCTCAAGTTCAATAAGTGCTAACAATAACAGGTAATTCATTTCTGATAAGGAAAACTTCCTTTCCATGTTGTCTCTACCCTGAAAATGCAGCCTCAATTCCCATACTTCATCATCCAAACTATGCAAAAAAAGAAACAACACATTCAGATTTCTTCAGATTTTCAAGTTAAAAAGTATGCAACAGTTTCACTTGCACAACATATCATCCAAACCTAAACCCTAATTCATATATTGCTTACAATGTATACATAATAATATACCAAAGAAACTAATTCATTAACAATCTAAGAAACAAATCCTAACCCTAGTTCATAAATAAACTAAGAAAAATAATTAAAACAATTCATAACTTATTCCACGCCACCAAGTGAGGAGGCCCACTGGCGCCCGCCTTCTGGATCCGCGTGGATGCATTTGGCCACTGCCCTGGCCGCGCGGAACGCCGGCGAGATCTGGACCTCCTGCGTTGGTGGCCCAGACGAGCGCTGGGTCGGGAAACTTGCGCTGCCTAGCCACTTGTTGACCTCGGAGTGAGCACCGCCCTCGCCGCTGGCTATCGCCCTAGGCTCGCCGTCGTCCTTCTTCTTCGCCGCCGCCATCGTCGTGAGAGACAGAGAGCACGGGGGAAAGGAGGAGCGAGAGAGAGAGATGCTGCCGATAGAGAGAGAAAGGCAGCGAGCGAGCGGGTGCGGTCCGACCGCACCGGTCGGTCCGAGTAACGGCCGTTAACGGCCTCGCCGTCACGCACGGTGCTGACGTGGCCTGACAAGCGGGCCCGGACCGTCAGAAAACGGTTCAAAACGCTAGCAACGGGCGATTTGGGTTTTTTGAGACAACCGACGAGAAAAGTGGTAGGTACCAGTCACAAACAAAAAAGTGGTGGTTTTTTGGAACCCTAGCACGAAAAATGGTATTCCTTTTCTTTCTTTCGGAGGCAAAAGCATGAAAGAAGGATGTGTTCTTGTCACCATCTTGCAACCACTTAATATGGGCTCGTTGTTTCCAATGCGTATCTTGTTGTTGTTCCAAACGGTCTAGCTTCTCCATTAATAAGTGCTCTCTGCTGACCCCTTCTTGGTTCATGTCCCCTCTGCGTACCTCCTCTAGTTCTTTCTTAAGGGTTTTAATATGCTTTTGGAGATCGCCTAAAACATTAGCATCCCAGTCCTAGCTCTCCTGCTACCCTACGTAACATCCCCTGGGTATTATGTTCCCCTTGTATGCTAGCTTTGGCCCAAGCATTATTAACCACAAGCTCCTCTTCTTGTAACCACCTGGCTTCAAACCTGAAGCCATGAATCCTTCTCCTAGGCATATGTGATCTCCCATATTCTTCCATTTGGATGGTTACTGGCATGTGATCTGAGTGGTATGGGTCCCCAAAACTTTGAAGTTAATTAGGGAATCTTGTGCACCAACTCTTCGTCCCCACTGCTCTGTCCAATCTTTCTTTAACAAAGCGTTTAGCATCCCAACTCTGATTGCGCCATGTGTATTTGTCCCCCACATAGCCTAAATCTGTCAATCCACAGTCCGCTAGAGATGCTCTAAAATTCTCCATTTGGCTTTGTGCTCTAGCTGCCCCCCCCTTATTCTCTTGATTATACATGATCTCGTTAAAATCGCCAGCGCATAACCATGGGAGGTTTAACTGCTGATTTAGGATGCGCATTAACCTCCATGTTATTTCCTTTTGCCTAGAGCTCAGGGTCAAGTAAATGCACATTATTTACCCCACTCAAAATTTTCTCATAAAAATGAAGGAGATATGCCCTAGAGGCAATAATAAAGTATTATTTATTTCCTTGTATCATGATAAATGTTTATTATTCATGCTAGAATTGTATTAACCGGAAACATAATACATGTGTGAATACATAGACAAACAGAGTGTCACTAGTATGCCTCTACTTGACTAGCTCGTTAATCAAAGATGGTTATGTTTCCTAGCCATAGACATGAGTTGTCATTTGATTAACGAGATCACCTCATTAGGAGAATGACGTGATTGACTTGACCCATTCCGTTAGCTTAGCACTCGATCGTTTAGTATGTTGCTATTGCTTTCTTCATGACTTATACATGTTCCTATGACTAAGAGATTATGCAACTCCCGTTTACCAGAGGAACACTTTGTGTGATACCAAACGTCACAACGTAAATGGGTGATTATAAAGGTGCTCTACAGGTGTCTCCAAAGGTACTTGTTGGGTTGGCGTATTTCGAGATTAGGATTTGTCACTCCGATTGTCGGAGAGGTATCTCTGGGCCCACTCGGTAATGCACATCACTATAAGCCTTGCAAGCATTGTGACTAATGAGTTAGTTGCGGGATGATGTGTTACGGAACGAGTAAAGAAACTTGCCGGTAACGAGATTGAACTAGGTATCGAGATACCGACGATCAAATCTCGGGCAAGTAACATACCGGTGACAAAGGGAACAACGTATGTTGTTATGCGGTCTGACCGATAAAGATCTTCGTAGAATATGTGGGAGCCAATATGGGCATCCAGGTCCCTCTATTGGTTATTGACCGGAAACGTGTCTCGGTCATGTCTACATAGTTCTCGAACCCGTAGGGTCCGCACGCTTAACGTTACGATGACAGTTTTATTGAGTTTTGATGAAACCGAAGGAGTTCGGAGTCCCGGATGAGATCGGGGATATGACGAGGAGTCTCGAAGTGGTTGAGACGTAAAAATCGATATATTGGACGACTATATTCGGACTTCGGAAAGGTTCCGAGTTATTCGGGTATTTTTCGGAGTACCGGAGAGTTACGGGAATTCGTATTGGGCCTTAATGGGCCATACGGGAAAGGAGAGAAAGGCCTCAAAAGGTGGCCGCACCCCTCCCCATGGTCTGGTCCGAATTGGACTAGGGAAGGGGGGCGCACCCTTCCTTCTTTCTCCTTCCCCCTTCCCTTCTCCTACTCCCACAAGGAAAGGAGGAGTCCTACTCCCAGTGGGAGTAGGACTCCCCCCTATGGCGCGCCTCTCCCCTTGGCCGGCTGCCTCCCCCTTGCTCCTTTATATACGGGGGCAGGGGGGCACCCCAGAGACACAACAATTGATCCTTGAGATCTCTTAGCCGTGTGCGGTGCCCCCCTCCACCATATAACACCTCGATAATACCGTTGCGGAGCTTAGGCGAAGCCCTGCGTCGGTGGAACATCATCATCGTCACCATGCCGTCGTGCTGACGAAACTCTCCCTCAACACTCGGCTGGATCGGAGTTCGAGGGACGTCATCGAGCTGAACGTGTGTAGAACTCGGAGGTGCCGTAC
>NC_057799.1:638245644-638253514 GCF_018294505.1 Triticum aestivum | reverse complement strand
TTCGGTACTTGATCGGTCGGATCGTGAAGACGTACGACTACATCAACCGCGTTGTGATAACGCTTCCGCTGTCGGTCTACGAGGGTACGTGGACAACACTCTCCCCTCTCGTTGCTATGCATCACCATGATCTTGCGTGTGCGTAGGAATTTTTTTGAAATTACTACGTTCCCTAACAAAAAAATCACCCCACTCAAAAAAAGTGAATGCAAATTGAATTCTAAAGCGATATCGTGGTGATCCGTCATGATGGGCTGGGCAGCCCATGATTTCCCTTCTCCATATATTAGAGCAAGTACAACTAGTAGAATGCTCGTGCGTTGCTACAGGCTACAATGCATATAAATAAATCAAACAAATGATTGAGGCCGTCTTCAAGGTCGAAGGTCATTTCTCCCTCATACGTTTGGGATTGTTTGGACACCAAATGGGTGCCCAGTAGGCTCCCCAAAAGTCAATCTTTTGGACAGTCTGAGCTCCCCAAATCAAGCCCATATGTGGGGGAGAAATGTGGTTGTCCGAACTATCCGTCACGTTACCACTAACACACAGTTCCAATACAAAAACCGCACCCAATGATGCACCCTTCCCTTTTCTCGCAGAACCCTTACCTTCGCGCTCGATTTCATGCCATAGCGGGACATTTCTCGCTGAAGTCTTCTCCTTTAAAACCGGATGACGTCCACCTCACCTTTGCCATGGCACCATGTCTCCTTCGCACCATACTTCCCCCACAAACCTAAAAGGGTGATAAATATGTACATAAAACTCAAAGGAGTTGATAAAAAATTAAATAAATGATGCTATCCGGCCGAAGTTGCACGCCGATCACGTGTTGGTCGTTGGATCTAACTTGATCCAACAGACCACGTGTCCTCCACCGGTCCATTGGTTGTGGGGACCGCACACCACTATCCCGTTCCTCCTTATCTTCTTCCTCGACGCAGATCCCCTTGTATCCATTGTCTCTCTCATTCTCATGGTTGAGGCCATGCATCCCTTCAGCATCGATGTCCCCAAATCCCCTCATGACTCCCTCTCCTAAACAGGCCGACGATCTTCCTCACCCTTTCTCTATCACTCGCTAATCCCATGGCGTCCTCTCCTTTACCATGCCAGGGCCCAAGGACCTCCCGCATGCTTCTCTCGCAAATCCCCATGCCCCCCCTCAAGCAGAGGACCAACACCTGTGCTGCAACCAACCGTGGTAAAGTTGCATCCGGCACCTTCGGAAGCTGCGACTGGCGCCATCAGAAGCTGCAACGGGTGGAGGTGAGGTCCTGGCGAAACCGGTGAGATGCTAAAACCGACCGTCAAAAAGATGCAACCATTTGCAAGTTTTGCTGGAACATATGCTCATTTTTGTTGCGTAGGCAGACCATGCGATGTAGATGATACAACTAGCGACATGATTTCCTCGAGCAGTCGATGAGTTATTCTGGAACTGGTGCTTGATTTTTCTGTTGAGTAGGCAGACCATGCGACGTTGATGCTACAATCGATGATGTTATTTGCTGGATCCGTTGGCGAGTTTTGCTGGAACTGATGCTTCATGTTGTTGCATAGGCAGACCCCGTGACGTGAAAGCTATAACTGACGAAGCGATTTGCGGGGATCAGCGGCATGATTTGCTGCGTTGGCGGACATGCAATTTGGGCAACTGCGATGACATCAGGGTCCCCGGCGAGGCGTCGGAGTCAAATGCTCCTCCTTGTGCCATGGTCGGCATTGTTGCTTCCTCGAACCGGCTACATGGCAGGAGCTGCACCTGGGGTGTCTGCAAGCTACAATAGTGTGACACCCGTGCTGCAAGCCAGGCGAGATCGATAGGGACTACCAGGGGCGGTTCAACGATGTCGACATGATGCTCCAAGGTAGCCGACGGTGTTGCAAGGGGCCAGAGCTATGGTGCGAGGTGTCGAGTCCCATCCATCCACTAATCATCCATGGCGAGTCGCGCTAAAAAGCGCGTAGCGCGGTTGTTGGAGATGCTCTTAGACAGAACCATACGCTCTGTTTTATTATTTTTTAAATGTGCAGTGAAATGTTAAAAATAAGCAACTCAATCAATCAATCCAGACTACAATGTATGCCATCCTCAATCAGGCCTGCAGTTTTATTATTCATGGTTCGCCGAAAATTGTACATCTTCCACACGAGATCTATGCACTCTCGCCGACACTCGCAAGGCCTCTCCCGGGTAATTGAGTTTCTAAAAAGACGTAAAAATGGTAATTACCAACGTTAAAAAATGCGACAAGTTCAGCATCGGCGTCCTAGATGCATGCATTGCCTGGACGTGGCCGGAGCCGGAGGTGGGTGGGAGATCAGGCGAGTCCGACGAGCTTCTCGCTGAGCTCCCAGACCTTGCGGGCCTTCTCGGGGTCGCTGGCCTCCTGCGAGAGCTGGTTCTCGAAGGACGCCGAGTCCTTGTTCCAGCTCCAGTACACGCCGGACTTGGTCAGGCTGGGCTCCGCCACCACCTGCGCCAGCCTCTTGCCGGACTCCGCCTCCGAGACGAACCCCTTCGTGATGAACTTCTGGAACGGCGGGAAGAGCGTGCGGAACAGCGGGATGTGCTCCCGGAACAGCCCCGTGGTGGCGATGCAGCCGGGGTAGAGCGAGGAGAAGGTGATGCCGGTCTCCTCGTGGTACCGCCGGTGGAACTCCTGCATGGTCAGCATGTTGCACACCTTGCTGTCCTTGTACGCCTTGGCGCCGTCGAAGCTCTCGTCCCCGTCGATCATGGCCGAGCCCGACGTGCCGCTGAGGCCGCCAGCGAGCCCGCGGAGGTCACCGAGGCTAATAGACAACCAAAGACATAATTACCTCTTGATAGGAATCGGTCATTTTCAAATGATCACAAAGACAACTTTCAAGTTTGTCAAATGTGTGGTTATATAAATATCATACCTATGACCACCAAACCCTCAAACATATGGTCAAACCACACCACATATTTATTAAAAAGGCAATAAGTTCAATGGGATAAACCTGAAAATTTGCAAATAACAACCAGAAATATTCTGGTAAAGCATTGTTATCAGAATCTTCATCACAAGGAGGACCAAAATTGAGTGCAGAAAATGGAGGATGAACTCATTTGCACTCAATAATATCGGAGACCTCAGGTAATCTCCTAATTATCCCAACATATTATTAGCCTATACTTGTACTACTACATGTAGTAAAATGTCCAATATCATATCCCTTGGATGCAATATTCAATAAATTTGAATGTATGTTTCAATTCATACTCCATATTCTTGCGTACACAATGATATTCTAAGTACTAATAAATTAAATATTAGGCTTGATAGCCTTAGCCATCCTGGTTTGGGGATGATTAGAAAATTATTGATAATTCTGTTGGTCACAAATTAAAAGTTACAAATTCTCCATATCATCATATTATATGTGCACCGCATGTGCCATAGGGGGAATTATTTTTAAGGAACTCTCACCTTAAAATTCTAAATGAGCCACTCAATCTTCCCTGAATACATTCAGGGATATATGTGGATTAGTTAACCATTATGTGGAATTATTTAGATACTACATGGTACTCATAGAAACATTTATAAAATGATTTCAAGTGTGCCTCTTATCACACACAACCATGCATGATCTTACTAAATAGATTGCTCAACTTATCAAAGTAGGAGCAAATTCTCCCGAACAAAGGATAAACCCATTCGAATGGACAATGTTGTTGAACTCATTTCACGAGAATTTTCTGATTGCATTCATTACCCTATGTACATACCCAGAATGGTTTAACTAAATTTCTTATCAAAGATAGTCAAATGAATTACATGACCACTTTTAAAGAATTGTAAATTTACTAGCCTCTTGTTGGACGCATACGACCTTACACACCGTAAGTATGATCTAAATCATACCAACTGCATTTCACACTACTTTCCCCTTGTAGTAACTACGTGGAAATCAACAAAGTATTTCCCATCTGTGATAATTTGGTTACATACCGATATCACTACTCCAGCATACATCAATAGGCACTCACAGAAGATTAGGGATCTATGTGAGGAATAACAATTTATCCATCCATCAAAATTATTCATAGCCCGTATGCTGATTGCATCAGCAATAAGGATATTTTCCGGCATTAGGGGGAGATAAGTACCACAAGGATTGCCGAGAAATAAATTAGAAATGTTAGTGACATTCAATCCTTATATCCACGTACTCAAAGAATCTGAACTAGAAGTTTAGAGAATCATATATTTGCAACACATTGTAAATCTGCCACATACATTTACTGATGACAAGGTGTCACTAAATTTTATATTCCTGCAATAATGGTCAGAAAGAGTGGTGGTGCCTAATAAACCACTCTTCTCCCCAAATGAGAGCAAGAGGGGGAGAAAATCTGACAACACGAGATATAACTTCTTATATGCTTCCGCGGAAACAGAGGAAATCAAATCCTCAACCAGTAAATGTAATTCAACATCAAGTTGAAAGACACCTCACTGGATGCTCATCATCCAAAGCCCGGCATAAATGTGCACAAATATTTTGTTGCCGGGACATCAAAACACCTTGACTCCATTTGTTGTAGGAAATCACAAGGAGTTAAAAAGGAATAAACATATTATCCACAAACTTCAATGATTCCATCAGAATCATATAAAATAAAGACTACATTTGTCGACATATATTTCTTCTCAAATTGCTAAAACCTTTTGGGCCCAGAACCAAAATCCATGGTAGAGTGCCTCTTGCACTCATATTGGTTCGAGTTAATTGCAAGGAAGTACCACACTTGGGGCAGTTGTAACGGATCAGTACCACTATTCAGATTTTTTGCAAGTCAGTACTACGTTTGAGGCTAATCATTGCAAAACGAGCTAAACGCCGTATAACGCAGTATTGACGCTGTATCTGACCACGCGCCCCACCTGTCAGGTGACACGTGGCATATTGTTTTTGCAGATAAGACCCCCGCATTGCACTTAATGACGCAAATGCCCCCGCAATGTTTATAAAAAGAATTGCGCGTGCCGGGGATTCGAACCCACGCGGTCCCGGTTTCGACGAAGAGGCCCTGCCACTACGCTAGCCCATGTTGGCTGTTGTAATAGTATAGTTGGTTTGTATATTACGTAACCGTTAAATAAATAAAACAAACAGAAAAAAACTCGCGTTTGCGCTGATTCGAACCTGCGCCTGCGACTAAAAGAAAGAACGCGCCAGCCACTGCTCTAGACAGATGCCCGCGTCAGCCTAGTGGCATTCTTACATCTAGTTTGGACACGTCCTGGTCTTTTTTCACTTTTAATTATGTTTTTTGTTTCGCATTTCTTTTTTATATAGGTTTAGTATGCAATATTTTTTTAAATACAAACTAAACATTATTATATAAATAAACACTAAACATTCTTGTATAATGTACGATGAACAATTTTGTTATACAAACTGAACATAAATATACGGGGAACTTTTTAAAAAAATGCATAAATTCCTTTTTTTGTACGTGTTTTTTTTGTTTCTGATTTCTTTTATCTTTTTCAGATCTTTGGTATTCTTCGGATTTTCATGTTTTCAATTTTTTTACAGTTTTTTATATAGGTTTAGTATGCAAAAAAGGTTGTAAATACACACTGAACATTATTCTATAAATAAACACTGAACATTCTTGTATAATGTACGATGAACAATTTTCAAATGAGGAATACGAAGTAAAGTGGAGGCTAATAGACAACCAAAGACATAATTACCTCTTGATAGGAATCGGTCATTTTCAAATGATCACAAAGACAACTTTCAAGTTTGTCAAATGTGTGGTTATATAAATATCATACCTATGACCACCAAACCCTCAAACATATGGTCAAACCACACCACATATTTATTAAAAAGGCAATAAGTTCAATGGGATAAACCTGAAAATTTGCAAATAACAACCAGAAATATTCTGGTAAAGCATTGTTATCAGAATCTTCATCACAAGGAGGACCAAAATTGAGTGCAGAAAATGGAGGATGAACTCATTTGCACTCAATAATATCGGAGACCTCAGGTAATCTCCTAATTATCCCAACATATTATTAGCCTATACTTGTACTACTACATGTAGTAAAATGTCCAATATCATATCCCTTGGATGCAATATTCAATAAATTTGAATGTATGTTTCAATTCATACTCCATATTCTTGCGTACACAATGATATTCTAAGTACTAATAAATTAAATATTAGGCTTGATAGCCTTAGCCATCCTGGTTTGGGGATGATTAGAAAATTATTGATAATTCTGTTGGTCACAAATTAAAAGTTACAAATTCTCCATATCATCATATTATATGTGCACCGCATGTGCCATAGGGGGAATTATTTTTAAGGAACTCTCACCTTAAAATTCTAAATGAGCCACTCAATCTTCCCTGAATACATTCAGGGATATATGTGGATTAGTTAACCATTATGTGGAATTATTTAGATACTACATGGTACTCATAGAAACATTTATAAAATGATTTCAAGTGTGCCTCTTATCACACACAACCATGCATGATCTTACTAAATAGATTGCTCAACTTATCAAAGTAGGAGCAAATTCTCCCGAACAAAGGATAAACCCATTCGAATGGACAATGTTGTTGAACTCATTTCACGAGAATTTTCTGATTGCATTCATTACCCTATGTACATACCCAGAATGGTTTAACTAAATTTCTTATCAAAGATAGTCAAATGAATTACATGACCACTTTTAAAGAATTGTAAATTTACAATGTGTTGCAAATATATGATTCTCTAAACTTCTAGTTCAGATTCTTTGAGTACGTGGATATAAGGATTGAATGTCATGTAATTACAATTCTTTAAATGTGGTCATGTAATTCATTTGACTATCTTTGATAAGAAATTTAGTTAAACCATTCTGGGTATGTACATAGGGTAATGAATGCAATCAGAAAATTCTCGTGAAATGAGTTCAACAACATTGTCCATTCGAATGGGTTTATCCTTTGTTCGGGAGAATTTGCTCCTACTTTGATAAGTTGAGCAATCTATTTAGTAAGATCATGCATGGTTGTGTGTGATAAGAGGCACACTTGAAATCATTTTATAAATGTTTCTATGAGTACCATGTAGTATCTAAATAATTCCACATAATGGTTAACTAATCCACATATATCCCTGAATGTATTCAGGGAAGATTGAGTGGCTCATTTAGAATTTTAAGGTGAGAGTTCCTTAAAAATAATTCCCCCTATGGCACATGCGGTGCACATATAATATGATGATATGGAGAATTTGTAACTTTTAATTTGTGACCAACAGAATTATCAATAATTTTCTAATCATCCCCAAACCAGGATGGCTAAGGCTATCAAGCCTAATATTTAATTTATTAGTACTTAGAATATCATTGTGTACGCAAGAATATGGAGTATGAATTGAAACATACATTCAAATTTATTGAATATTGCATCCAAGGGATATGATATTGGACATTTTACTACATGTAGTAGTACAAGTATAGGCTAATAATATGTTGGGATAATTAGGAGATTACCTGAGGTCTCCGATATTATTGAGTGCAAATGAGTTCATCCTCCATTTTCTGCACTCAATTTTGGTCCTCCTTGTGATGAAGATTCTGATAACAATGCTTTACCAGAATATTTCTGGTTGTTATTTGCAAATTTTCAGGTTTATCCCATTGAACTTATTGCCTTTTTAATAAATATGTGGTGTGGTTTGACCATATGTTTGAGGGTTTGGTGGTCATAGGTATGATATTTATATAACCACACATTTGACAAACTTGAAAGTTGTCTTTGTGATCATTTGAAAATGACCGATTCCTATCAAGAGGTAATTATGTCTTTGGTT
>NC_057799.1:638233624-638244989 GCF_018294505.1 Triticum aestivum | reverse complement strand
CGCGTTCTTTCTTTTAGTCGCAGGCGCAGGTTCGAATCAGCGCAAACGCGAGTTTTTTTCTGTTTGTTTTATTTATTTAACGGTTACGTAATATACAAACCAACTATACTATTACAACAGCCAACATGGGCTAGCGTAGTGGCAGGGCCTCTTCGTCGAAACCGGGACCGCGTGGGTTCGAATCCCCGGCACGCGCAATTCTTTTTATAAACATTGCGGGGGCATTTGCGTCATTAAGTGCAATGCGGGGGTCTTATCTGCAAAAACAATATGCCACGTGTCACCTGACAGGTGGGGCGCGTGGTCAGATACAGCGTCAATACTGCGTTATACGGCGTTTAGCTCGTTTTGCAATGATTAGCCTCAAACGTAGTACTGACTTGCAAAAAATCTGAATAGTGGTACTGATCCGTTACAACTGCCCCAAGTGTGGTACTTCCTTGCAATTAACTCGAACCAATATGAGTGCAAGAGGCACTCTACCATGGATTTTGGTTCTGGGCCCAAAAGGTTTTAGCAATTTGAGAAGAAATATATGTCGACAAATGTAGTCTTTATTTTATATGATTCTGATGGAATCATTGAAGTTTGTGGATAATATGTTTATTCCTTTTTAACTCCTTGTGATTTCCTACAACAAATGGAGTCAAGGTGTTTTGATGTCCCGGCAACAAAATATTTGTGCACATTTATGCCGGGCTTTGGATGATGAGCATCCAGTGAGGTGTCTTTCAACTTGATGTTGAATTACATTTACTGGTTGAGGATTTGATTTCCTCTGTTTCCGCGGAAGCATATAAGAAGTTATATCTCGTGTTGTCAGATTTTCTCCCCCTCTTGCTCTCATTTGGGGAGAAGAGTGGTTTATTAGGCACCACCACTCTTTCTGACCATTATTGCAGGAATATAAAATTTAGTGACACCTTGTCATCAGTAAATGTATGTGGCAGATTTACAATGTGTTGCAAATATATGATTCTCTAAACTTCTAGTTCAGATTCTTTGAGTACGTGGATATAAGGATTGAATGTCACTAACATTTCTAATTTATTTCTCGGCAATCCTTGTGGTACTTATCTCCCCCTAATGCCGGAAAATATCCTTATTGCTGATGCAATCAGCATACGGGCTATGAATAATTTTGATGGATGGATAAATTGTTATTCCTCACATAGATCCCTAATCTTCTGTGAGTGCCTATTGATGTATGCTGGAGTAGTGATATCGGTATGTAACCAAATTATCACAGATGGGAAATACTTTGTTGATTTCCACGTAGTTACTACAAGGGGAAAGTAGTGTGAAATGCAGTTGGTATGATTTAGATCATACTTACGGTGTGTAAGGTCGTATGCGTCCAACAAGAGGCTAGTAAATTTACAATTCTTTAAAAGTGGTCATGTAATTCATTTGACTATCTTTGATAAGAAATTTAGTTAAACCATTCTGGGTATGTACATAGGGTAATGAATGCAATCAGAAAATTCTCGTGAAATGAGTTCAACAACATTGTCCATTCGAATGGGTTTATCCTTTGTTCGGGAGAATTTGCTCCTACTTTGATAAGTTGAGCAATCTATTTAGTAAGATCATGCATGGTTGTGTGTGATAAGAGGCACACTTGAAATCATTTTATAAATGTTTCTATGAGTACCATGTAGTATCTAAATAATTCCACATAATGGTTAACTAATCCACATATATCCCTGAATGTATTCAGGGAAGATTGAGTGGCTCATTTAGAATTTTAAGGTGAGAGTTCCTTAAAAATAATTCCCCCTATGGCACATGCGGTGCACATATAATATGATGATATGGAGAATTTGTAACTTTTAATTTGTGACCAACAGAATTATCAATAATTTTCTAATCATCCCCAAACCAGGATGGCTAAGGCTATCAAGCCTAATATTTAATTTATTAGTACTTAGAATATCATTGTGTACGCAAGAATATGGAGTATGAATTGAAACATACATTCAAATTTATTGAATATTGCATCCAAGGGATATGATATTGGACATTTTACTACATGTAGTAGTACAAGTATAGGCTAATAATATGTTGGGATAATTAGGAGATTACCTGAGGTCTCCGATATTATTGAGTGCAAATGAGTTCATCCTCCATTTTCTGCACTCAATTTTGGTCCTCCTTGTGATGAAGATTCTGATAACAATGCTTTACCAGAATATTTCTGGTTGTTATTTGCAAATTTTCAGGTTTATCCCATTGAACTTATTGCCTTTTTAATAAATATGTGGTGTGGTTTGACCATATGTTTGAGGGTTTGGTGGTCATAGGTATGATATTTATATAACCACACATTTGACAAACTTGAAAGTTGTCTTTGTGATCATTTGAAAATGACCGATTCCTATCAAGAGGTAATTATGTCTTTGGTTATGTTTCCTAGCCATAGACATGAGTTGTCATTTGATTAACGAGATCACCTCATTAGGAGAATGACGTGATTGACTTGACCCATTCCGTTAGCTTAGCACTCGATCGTTTAGTATGTTGCTATTGCTTTCTTCATGACTTATACATGTTCCTATGACTAAGAGATTATGCAACTCCCGTTTACCAGAGGAACACTTTGTGTGATACCAAACGTCACAACGTAAATGGGTGATTATAAAGGTGCTCTACAGGTGTCTCCAAAGGTACTTGTTGGGTTGGCGTATTTCGAGATTAGGATTTGTCACTCCGATTGTCGGAGAGGTATCTCTGGGCCCACTCGGTAATGCACATCACTATAAGCCTTGCAAGCATTGTGACTAATGAGTTAGTTGCGGGATGATGTGTTACGGAACGAGTAAAGAAACTTGCCGGTAACGAGATTGAACTAGGTATCGAGATACCGACGATCAAATCTCGGGCAAGTAACATACCGGTGACAAAGGGAACAACGTATGTTGTTATGCGGTCTGACCGATAAAGATCTTCGTAGAATATGTGGGAGCCAATATGGGCATCCAGGTCCCTCTATTGGTTATTGACCGGAAACGTGTCTCGGTCATGTCTACATAGTTCTCGAACCCGTAGGGTCCGCACGCTTAACGTTACGATGACAGTTTTATTGAGTTTTGATGAAACCGAAGGAGTTCGGAGTCCCGGATGAGATCGGGGATATGACGAGGAGTCTCGAAGTGGTTGAGACGTAAAAATCGATATATTGGACGACTATATTCGGACTTCGGAAAGGTTCCGAGTTATTCGGGTATTTTTCGGAGTACCGGAGAGTTACGGGAATTCGTATTGGGCCTTAATGGGCCATACGGGAAAGGAGAGAAAGGCCTCAAAAGGTGGCCGCACCCCTCCCCATGGTCTGGTCCGAATTGGACTAGGGAAGGGGGGCGCACCCTTCCTTCTTTCTCCTTCCCCCTTCCCTTCTCCTACTCCCACAAGGAAAGGAGGAGTCCTACTCCCAGTGGGAGTAGGACTCCCCCCTATGGCGCGCCTCTCCCCTTGGCCGGCTGCCTCCCCCTTGCTCCTTTATATACGGGGGCAGGGGGGCACCCCAGAGACACAACAATTGATCCTTGAGATCTCTTAGCCGTGTGCGGTGCCCCCCTCCACCATATAACACCTCGATAATACCGTTGCGGAGCTTAGGCGAAGCCCTGCGTCGGTGGAACATCATCATCGTCACCATGCCGTCGTGCTGACGAAACTCTCCCTCAACACTCGGCTGGATCGGAGTTCGAGGGACGTCATCGAGCTGAACGTGTGTAGAACTCGGAGGTGCCGTACATTCGGTACTTGATCGGTCGGATCGTGAAGACGTACGACTACATCAACCGCGTTGTGATAACGCTTCCGCTGTCGGTCTACGAGGGTACGTGGACAACACTCTCCCCTCTCGTTGCTATGCATCACCATGATCTTGCGTGTGCGTAGGAATTTTTTTGAAATTACTACGTTCCCTAACAAAAAAATCACCCCACTCAAAAAAAGTGAATGCAAATTGAATTCTAAAGCGATATCGTGGTGATCCGTCATGATGGGCTGGGCAGCCCATGATTTCCCTTCTCCATATATTAGAGCAAGTACAACTAGTAGAATGCTCGTGCGTTGCTACAGGCTACAATGCATATAAATAAATCAAACAAATGATTGAGGCCGTCTTCAAGGTCGAAGGTCATTTCTCCCTCATACGTTTGGGATTGTTTGGACACCAAATGGGTGCCCAGTAGGCTCCCCAAAAGTCAATCTTTTGGACAGTCTGAGCTCCCCAAATCAAGCCCATATGTGGGGGAGAAATGTGGTTGTCCGAACTATCCGTCACGTTACCACTAACACACAGTTCCAATACAAAAACCGCACCCAATGATGCACCCTTCCCTTTTCTCGCAGAACCCTTACCTTCGCGCTCGATTTCATGCCATAGCGGGACATTTCTCGCTGAAGTCTTCTCCTTTAAAACCGGATGACGTCCACCTCACCTTTGCCATGGCACCATGTCTCCTTCGCACCATACTTCCCCCACAAACCTAAAAGGGTGATAAATATGTACATAAAACTCAAAGGAGTTGATAAAAAATTAAATAAATGATGCTATCCGGCCGAAGTTGCACGCCGATCACGTGTTGGTCGTTGGATCTAACTTGATCCAACAGACCACGTGTCCTCCACCGGTCCATTGGTTGTGGGGACCGCACACCACTATCCCGTTCCTCCTTATCTTCTTCCTCGACGCAGATCCCCTTGTATCCATTGTCTCTCTCATTCTCATGGTTGAGGCCATGCATCCCTTCAGCATCGATGTCCCCAAATCCCCTCATGACTCCCTCTCCTAAACAGGCCGACGATCTTCCTCACCCTTTCTCTATCACTCGCTAATCCCATGGCGTCCTCTCCTTTACCATGCCAGGGCCCAAGGACCTCCCGCATGCTTCTCTCGCAAATCCCCATGCCCCCCCTCAAGCAGAGGACCAACACCTGTGCTGCAACCAACCGTGGTAAAGTTGCATCCGGCACCTTCGGAAGCTGCGACTGGCGCCATCAGAAGCTGCAACGGGTGGAGGTGAGGTCCTGGCGAAACCGGTGAGATGCTAAAACCGACCGTCAAAAAGATGCAACCATTTGCAAGTTTTGCTGGAACATATGCTCATTTTTGTTGCGTAGGCAGACCATGCGATGTAGATGATACAACTAGCGACATGATTTCCTCGAGCAGTCGATGAGTTATTCTGGAACTGGTGCTTGATTTTTCTGTTGAGTAGGCAGACCATGCGACGTTGATGCTACAATCGATGATGTTATTTGCTGGATCCGTTGGCGAGTTTTGCTGGAACTGATGCTTCATGTTGTTGCATAGGCAGACCCCGTGACGTGAAAGCTATAACTGACGAAGCGATTTGCGGGGATCAGCGGCATGATTTGCTGCGTTGGCGGACATGCAATTTGGGCAACTGCGATGACATCAGGGTCCCCGGCGAGGCGTCGGAGTCAAATGCTCCTCCTTGTGCCATGGTCGGCATTGTTGCTTCCTCGAACCGGCTACATGGCAGGAGCTGCACCTGGGGTGTCTGCAAGCTACAATAGTGTGACACCCGTGCTGCAAGCCAGGTGAGATCGATAGGGACTACCAGGGGCGGTTCAACGATGTCGACATGATGCTCCAAGGTAGCCGACGGTGTTGCAAGGGGCCAGAGCTATGGTGCGAGGTGTCGAGTCCCATCCATCCACTAATCATCCATGGCGAGTCGCGCTAAAAAGCGCGTAGCGCGGTTGTTGGAGATGCTCTTAGACAGAACCATACGCTCTGTTTTATTATTTTTTAAATGTGCAGTGAAATGTTAAAAATAAGCAACTCAATCAATCAATCCAGACTACAATGTATGCCATCCTCAATCAGGCCTGCAGTTTTATTATTCATGGTTCGCCGAAAATTGTACATCTTCCACACGAGATCTATGCACTCTCGCCGACACTCGCAAGGCCTCTCCCGGGTAATTGAGTTTCTAAAAAGACGTAAAAATGGTAATTACCAACGTTAAAAAATGCGACAAGTTCAGCATCGGCGTCCTAGATGCATGCATTGCCTGGACGTGGCCGGAGCCGGAGGTGGGTGGGAGATCAGGCGAGTCCGACGAGCTTCTCGCTGAGCTCCCAGACCTTGCGGGCCTTCTCGGGGTCGCTGGCCTCCTGCGAGAGCTGGTTCTCGAAGGACGCCGAGTCCTTGTTCCAGCTCCAGTACACGCCGGACTTGGTCAGGCTGGGCTCCGCCACCACCTGCGCCAGCCTCTTGCCGGACTCCGCCTCCGAGACGAACCCCTTCGTGATGAACTTCTGGAACGGCGGGAAGAGCGTGCGGAACAGCGGGATGTGCTCCCGGAACAGCCCCGTGGTGGCGATGCAGCCGGGGTAGAGCGAGGAGAAGGTGATGCCGGTCTCCTCGTGGTACCGCCGGTGGAACTCCTGCATGGTCAGCATGTTGCACACCTTGCTGTCCTTGTACGCCTTGGCGCCGTCGAAGCTCTCGTCCCCGTCGATCATGGCCGAGCCCGACGTGCCGCTGAGGCCGCCAGCGAGCCCGCGGAGGTCACCGAGGCTGGCCTTGGGCGGCACGTTGCCCGCCAGCGTGTTGCTGTTGCCGGTGATGGAGCCGACGATGACCATGCGGCGGGACGGGTAGTCGGACTTCTGAAGGTCCTCCATGAGGAGGCGGGCGAGCAGGAAGTGGCCGAGGTGGTTCACGCCCACGCTCATCTCGTGCCCGTCGGCGGTGAATGTCGGCGTGCGCGCCGTGGGGCGGTAGATGGCGGCGTTGCACACGAGCACGTCCAGCGGCATCTCGGCGCGGCGGAACGCGTCGACGAACTGCCGGACGCTGTCGAGCGAGGCGAGGTCGAGGTGCATGATGGTGTAGCTCCCGTCAGCCATGCCGGCAGCCTTGGCCGCCTTGGAGGCCTTGAGGAAGTCGCGGCACGCCATGACCACGTGCCACTTGCCCGTCTCTGCCAGCGCCTTGGCCGACGCGAGGCCAAGCCCGGAGGACGCGCCCGTGATCACCACCACGCCCTGCCGCAGAGTCTTCTTGCCGCTCGGCTTCGCCGCGGCCGAGCCCGGGCTCGTCGTCACCGGCGAAGGCGCCGTGGCCACCTGCGTCCTCACCGCTAGCGACGCCTTCTTCGCCTTGCTGCTCACGCCCAGGAACGCCGCCGTGTCCTTCACCGCCACCGCGCCCATGCTGCTCCCCTGCATCCATAAAAAAAAACATGAATCTCACCACTGGAACCAAATGCAGCAGCAATGTACATCGACGTTGAAGACGATCATGTGTTACTTACCTTCTTGGGGACGGAGAGGGTGGAGGGGAGGAGCTGGAGAGCCATGGATGACGGTGAGCTCGGACGGACTGACTGTCGCTAGCAAGCTCGAGCGTGCGCCGCGAGTGTACTGTGCTGATGTACTGTACTTGGCGAGTTGGTGAGTGAGCTCTCGCTCGCCGGCGGCATTTATACACGGGAGGAGCACCGCGGGCTGCGGATAACGGCGCGGGGCTGGCGCCACCGTGGCGCCTCCACAGCCAATCACAGGGCGTGGACGGGATTTTCTGGGACGGATTTGTCCCCATCGACGCGCCGCGCGTGGATATTTCTGTCCGCTTTTCCGACGGCGACGCCGCGGGATCCGCTGCGCCCGGCGCTGCAGCGGCTCCTTCCGAAACGCTGCCATGGCAGCGGTTCATTGGCCGGACCAGCGCGGCGAGCTGGCTGCACGGAGCACGGGATGGGGTTGCCCGCAAATCTGGAAATAATGCAGCATGGCCTGCATGGGTGAGGATGTGTGGGCCCGGCACGTAGATCTGTCCCTTTGCGACGCGCCGCGACGCCACGTCGGCGCGGGAAGTGCCCATGTGAACGTGCGGTAAGCGACTGGCTGCAGCAGCGACACGTAGGATCGACCCATTGGGCCTTGGCAGACGTGGCGTCCGAGGTGGCAGGCTGTGCTCGCGCCTTTTACCTCCCGGAGCCATGCATGTCACGTGTCCTTACTTCTACTATCTTCTATCCGTTTATTGCTTTACGAAGCTTGTCAAATGGAGCAGCCTCCATGGCACGGTGTGTGCTTGCTCCATTTACCTCTGATGAAGACAGGGAAGAAACCGACCGTTTTGGAGCCAAGTTGTGTAATTGATAGAAGTGGGGTATTTATACCCAGGCGGAAGTACACATGGTGCTTGGCAGTCAAGTAAACATATAGTTACTTGAGAGCCAAGGAATTACATAGTTGCCTTGAGAGCCAAGGAAGTACATGGTTGCATCTAACAATTAACTTAATCCTAATTAGCTTAATTAATAAGCAACTATTCTATTCTTAACACTGCCCCTTGTACATCGCCTCTTCTTTGGTATATCCATCATCTTGACAAATTCTTTGAATAATCTCGAATGTCTCCTCCAAAAACCCTGTGTAAAAAATATGAGGAGAATAGTGCAGATATGTTGCTAAAACTCCTTTAAACTCAGTGGGAAAAATAATAAGGAGAAAATGATGCAACATATAATGATTATTGTCTCTTGTTAACTCATATGAGAAAAAACCCTTGAAGAAGGAGAAAAATCACCGATGAGTTTAGAGAACAATTAATATGTCTTGAGTACTTTCTTTAAAAAACCTGATAGAGAAAATAGAAAGTATGACGTATTATCTTTGATAAGATATTGCCTCATTAAAAACCATTATGAGAAACTTTGATAGAAAACTCATAAGGGAAAAGAGTGCGATATGATATGCCATTGAAAACTCCTTTAAAACCCAGTGGAAAAAATATAAGGAGAAAGTGTATGACATATACGGGCACTTCTGTTTATATTGTCTCGTTAAAAACCTTTATGAGAAACCATTAGGGAAAACTCATGAAGGGAAAAAGAGTACAATATATGCAATCTTAGGATAGTTAATAGGTTATAGATTTGGGAAATTACTCCCCCTGAACTTTGCAAACCTGGAGAATGTGTAACAAATTCCATTGATATGATCATGACATTATGAATAATATGTAGGATTTTCAAAGTATGTTGTTTGCATATTGTTTCCTCACTTTCTATAATTCGTGAGGATAAGTAATGTTCGAGCAATGCACTGACGATATTGCTCTTCATATAACCTGTTGTTTTTGAGTAACACAAGTGGTAGCATCTTGATAAATCAAGTTATGTGATTCTGCTGAATCTCAACCACATGATTTTGAGTGTGGCTAATCATTCTGCTAAGCCATGCATATTTTGCAATGCTTTTAGATAAAGCAATTATGTCAGAATGATAACTAGAAATAGACATTAAAGCTCATTTAGATGACTTCCATATGAAGGCTATTCCAGCAAATTCAGTCATTGATATGGCATTGTTGGGATCAAATAAAGAGCCAATATCATTATATCATATCATGGCCATATCTTGTATTTCCTGATGGAAATATCCAAGATTTATTGTGAGCTTGAGATATAAGCTGATATTTCTTATATCGACCATATACCTTTTGTTGGGAGTTGCACTCTGAATAAAGATAGCAAATATAGTGTCAGGCCTGACGTAGTTTGCAATTATGTGAGTGCTTTGACATTAGTGAGATATAGAACTTTAGGTCCTGATATCACTTCATTAACACCCCTAGGTATGAATGGATTTGTACCCTACCATATATGTCCTTTTATTGTTATGAACTTCTCATATATATTTTGGATATATGTAGACTGATATGTATTCTTGAGAGAATGCTCAAGTTGTAAGCCTAAGCTAAATTTGGTAAATCCAATTTTTCGGTTTTAAGATGATTTTGTGTATGTTTAGGTCTTGTATAGACATTGATGATGAGGTCATCAATATATACTGAGGTGATGAAAGGAAATCAAATTGATACCTTAATTAAACATGTAAATAATCATCATTATTCGAGTAATCCGTTTTAAGAAGGAACTCATTTAGTCGTTAGTACCATATAATATCCGACTATGTCAAGTCATAGAGTGATTTATGAAGTTTTACACAAAACTTGTTGCGATTTGCTTTTGGATTCGGAAGTATAAGCCCTTCAGGGACTTCAATAGAGATTTCCGAAATGAGCGACTCATATGAGTATGTAGTCACTTCATCCATCAACCGCATGGATAATATTATTATTTTTTATTGCCAATGATATTTAGTATCGAAACATAATTCCACTCATACCAGGATGGTATGTTACGTCGTAATCGATGTCGGGTCTCTGCATGAACCATTTTGCCACAATCCTCGCTTTCTCACCACCTCATTGACTTTGTCTACGAATGAGAAGTTTTTAGTATTTCGTATGGATGATACTTATGAGGAGTATGTATTACTGCGATAAATACTACTCGTTTACGGAGCGAGTACTATTCTTCGTTACTTATTTTCTTTTATGTGAACCAATAGAGTTAATTGCAAGGAAGTACCACACTTAGGGCGGTTGTGACGGATCAGTACCACTATTCAGATTTTTTGCAAGTCAGTATCACGTTTGAGGCTAATCGTTGCAAAACGGGCTAAGCACCGTACACCGATGTATTGACACTGTATCTGACAGCGCGGCCCCACCTGGCAGGTGACAAGTGGCATGTTGTTTTTGCAGATAAGACCCCCGCATTGCAATTAATCACGCAAATGCTCCCGTGAAGTTAAAAAAAGGAAATGGCGCAAGCAGGGATTCGAACCCGCGCCCTCCCTGTTTCGAGGAAGAGGCCCTGCCACTACGCTAAGCCTAGTCAGTTGCTCAGTTAGGATATTTAGCTCTTATATTATTATACTGTTAAATAAATAAAACGAACCAAAAAAGTAGCAATCGCAGAGAGGGCGCGCCGCAGCCGGGATTCAAACCCGGACGAGGGCGGCGCAGCGCGCGCTCACTACCGCTGCGCCCCGAGTGTTCCTCTGTTTACGTAGCACGCGTACATGTTTTATACTGTGCTTCGTTCTCTTTTTCATACGGTAACAAAAAAGATAAATAGCACGCGCCGTACATAGTGTGTGTATCGTATATTGTTAAAAAAATTTACATCATATACAAAAAAATGTAATTTATAAATTTTAAAAAGTACATTGTATATTAAAAAATGTTCAATGTATATAACAAAATTGTTCATTTATATTATACAATAATGTTCAATGCATATTTATAGAATAATGTTCAGTGTGTATTTACAACCTTTTTTGCATACTAAACCTATATAAAAACAGTAAAAAAATTGAAAACATGAAAATCCGAAGAATACCAAAGATCTGAAAAAGATAAAAGAAATCAGAAACAAAAAAACACGTACAAAAAAAGGAATTTATGCATTTTTTAAAAAGTTCACTGTATATTTATGTTCAGTGTGTATAACAAAATTGTTCA
>NC_057799.1:638232071-638233614 GCF_018294505.1 Triticum aestivum | reverse complement strand
GTAAATTTACAATTCTTTAAAAGTGGTCATGTAATTCATTTGACTATCTTTGATAAGAAATTTAGTTAAACCATTCTGGGTATGTACATAGGGTAATGAATGCAATCAGAAAATTCTCGTGAAATGAGTTCAACAACATTGTCCATTCGAATGGGTTTATCCTTTGTTCGGGAGAATTTGCTCCTACTTTGATAAGTTGAGCAATCTATTTAGTAAGATCATGCATGGTTGTGTGTGATAAGAGGCACACTTGAAATCATTTTATAAATGTTTCTATGAGTACCATGTAGTATCTAAATAATTCCACATAATGGTTAACTAATCCACATATATCCCTGAATGTATTCAGGGAAGATTGAGTGGCTCATTTAGAATTTTAAGGTGAGAGTTCCTTAAAAATAATTCCCCCTATGGCACATGCGGTGCACATATAATATGATGATATGGAGAATTTGTAACTTTTAATTTGTGACCAACAGAATTATCAATAATTTTCTAATCATCCCCAAACCAGGATGGCTAAGGCTATCAAGCCTAATATTTAATTTATTAGTACTTAGAATATCATTGTGTACGCAAGAATATGGAGTATGAATTGAAACATACATTCAAATTTATTGAATATTGCATCCAAGGGATATGATATTGGACATTTTACTACATGTAGTAGTACAAGTATAGGCTAATAATATGTTGGGATAATTAGGAGATTACCTGAGGTCTCCGATATTATTGAGTGCAAATGAGTTCATCCTCCATTTTCTGCACTCAATTTTGGTCCTCCTTGTGATGAAGATTCTGATAACAATGCTTTACCAGAATATTTCTGGTTGTTATTTGCAAATTTTCAGGTTTATCCCATTGAACTTATTGCCTTTTTAATAAATATGTGGTGTGGTTTGACCATATGTTTGAGGGTTTGGTGGTCATAGGTATGATATTTATATAACCACACATTTGACAAACTTGAAAGTTGTCTTTGTGATCATTTGAAAATGACCGATTCCTATCAAGAGGTAATTATGTCTTTGGTTGTCTATTAGCCTCCACTTTACTTCGTATTCCTCATTTGAAAATTGTTCATCGTACATTATACAAGAATGTTCAGTGTTTATTTATAGAATAATGTTCAGTGTGTATTTACAACCTTTTTTGCATACTAAACCTATATAAAAAACTGTAAAAAAATTGAAAACATGAAAATCCGAAGAATACCAAAGATCTGAAAAAGATAAAAGAAATCAGAAACAAAAAAAACACGTACAAAAAAAGGAATTTATGCATTTTTTTAAAAAGTTCCCCGTATATTTATGTTCAGTTTGTATAACAAAATTGTTCATCGTACATTATACAAGAATGTTTAGTGTTTATTTATATAATAATGTTTAGTTTGTATTTAAAAAAATATTGCATACTAAACCTATATAAAAAAGAAATGCGAAACAAAAAACATAATTAAAAGTGAAAAAAGACCAGGACGTGTCCAAACTAGATGTAAGAATGCCACTAGGCTGACGCGGGCATCTGTCTAGAGCAGTGGCTG
>NC_057799.1:638220851-638232061 GCF_018294505.1 Triticum aestivum | reverse complement strand
CGCGTTCTTTCTTTTAGTCGCAGGCGCAGGTTCGAATCAGCGCAAACGCGAGTTTTTTTCTGTTTGTTTTATTTATTTAACGGTTACGTAATATACAAACCAACTATACTATTACAACAGCCAACATGGGCTAGCGTAGTGGCAGGGCCTCTTCGTCGAAACCGGGACCGCGTGGGTTCGAATCCCCGGCACGCGCAATTCTTTTTATAAACATTGCGGGGGCATTTGCGTCATTAAGTGCAATGCGGGGGTCTTATCTGCAAAAACAATATGCCACGTGTCACCTGACAGGTGGGGCGCGTGGTCAGATACAGCGTCAATACTGCGTTATACGGCGTTTAGCTCGTTTTGCAATGATTAGCCTCAAACGTAGTACTGACTTGCAAAAAATCTGAATAGTGGTACTGATCCGTTACAACTGCCCCAAGTGTGGTACTTCCTTGCAATTAACTCGAACCAATATGAGTGCAAGAGGCACTCTACCATGGATTTTGGTTCTGGGCCCAAAAGGTTTTAGCAATTTGAGAAGAAATATATGTCGACAAATGTAGTCTTTATTTTATATGATTCTGATGGAATCATTGAAGTTTGTGGATAATATGTTTATTCCTTTTTAACTCCTTGTGATTTCCTACAACAAATGGAGTCAAGGTGTTTTGATGTCCCGGCAACAAAATATTTGTGCACATTTATGCCGGGCTTTGGATGATGAGCATCCAGTGAGGTGTCTTTCAACTTGATGTTGAATTACATTTACTGGTTGAGGATTTGATTTCCTCTGTTTCCGCGGAAGCATATAAGAAGTTATATCTCGTGTTGTCAGATTTTCTCCCCCTCTTGCTCTCATTTGGGGAGAAGAGTGGTTTATTAGGCACCACCACTCTTTCTGACCATTATTGCAGGAATATAAAATTTAGTGACACCTTGTCATCAGTAAATGTATGTGGCAGATTTACAATGTGTTGCAAATATATGATTCTCTAAACTTCTAGTTCAGATTCTTTGAGTACGTGGATATAAGGATTGAATGTCACTAACATTTCTAATTTATTTCTCGGCAATCCTTGTGGTACTTATCTCCCCCTAATGCCGGAAAATATCCTTATTGCTGATGCAATCAGCATACGGGCTATGAATAATTTTGATGGATGGATAAATTGTTATTCCTCACATAGATCCCTAATCTTCTGTGAGTGCCTATTGATGTATGCTGGAGTAGTGATATCGGTATGTAACCAAATTATCACAGATGGGAAATACTTTGTTGATTTCCACGTAGTTACTACAAGGGGAAAGTAGTGTGAAATGCAGTTGGTATGATTTAGATCATACTTACGGTGTGTAAGGTCGTATGCGTCCAACAAGAGGCTAGTAAATTTACAATTCTTTAAAAGTGGTCATGTAATTCATTTGACTATCTTTGATAAGAAATTTAGTTAAACCATTCTGGGTATGTACATAGGGTAATGAATGCAATCAGAAAATTCTCGTGAAATGAGTTCAACAACATTGTCCATTCGAATGGGTTTATCCTTTGTTCGGGAGAATTTGCTCCTACTTTGATAAGTTGAGCAATCTATTTAGTAAGATCATGCATGGTTGTGTGTGATAAGAGGCACACTTGAAATCATTTTATAAATGTTTCTATGAGTACCATGTAGTATCTAAATAATTCCACATAATGGTTAACTAATCCACATATATCCCTGAATGTATTCAGGGAAGATTGAGTGGCTCATTTAGAATTTTAAGGTGAGAGTTCCTTAAAAATAATTCCCCCTATGGCACATGCGGTGCACATATAATATGATGATATGGAGAATTTGTAACTTTTAATTTGTGACCAACAGAATTATCAATAATTTTCTAATCATCCCCAAACCAGGATGGCTAAGGCTATCAAGCCTAATATTTAATTTATTAGTACTTAGAATATCATTGTGTACGCAAGAATATGGAGTATGAATTGAAACATACATTCAAATTTATTGAATATTGCATCCAAGGGATATGATATTGGACATTTTACTACATGTAGTAGTACAAGTATAGGCTAATAATATGTTGGGATAATTAGGAGATTACCTGAGGTCTCCGATATTATTGAGTGCAAATGAGTTCATCCTCCATTTTCTGCACTCAATTTTGGTCCTCCTTGTGATGAAGATTCTGATAACAATGCTTTACCAGAATATTTCTGGTTGTTATTTGCAAATTTTCAGGTTTATCCCATTGAACTTATTGCCTTTTTAATAAATATGTGGTGTGGTTTGACCATATGTTTGAGGGTTTGGTGGTCATAGGTATGATATTTATATAACCACACATTTGACAAACTTGAAAGTTGTCTTTGTGATCATTTGAAAATGACCGATTCCTATCAAGAGGTAATTATGTCTTTGGTTGTCTATTAGCCTCCACTTTACTTCGTATTCCTCATGGTTCTATTTTGTGACCAATGAATTGCTTAGTATTCTCAGTACTAGCAAGAATCTCAAATAATGTAATAGCACCCGTTGGGTAAATATGATGATTTTAAGAAATTTCATGTTTTTTCATCATAAAAATGGTAGCACCACCTTAAGAGGATATAATGTGCATTAAGGACTTTTCAACTGGATCTATATATAGGAAAATATTTGATCACGATATCTCAACTTGAAGTTGATTATGTGAAAAAAATGTGAGCTGCGATAGACTTGAGGTCTTCAAAGACGAATGGTAATCATTCGCGATGTGCTCAAGGCATCATGTTTATATTAATGGAAATATATAGCGTGAAAAAAAATTCATCCATTATGTACTTAGTTTGAGAACTAAGTGAAGTTGGGACACATACAATGCATATGAGCGTTGCAACTTTAGAGTCACCGCCAAAAATATAGATGTTGCATGTTTGACATTGGTTAGTCACTGTGAAAGTATAACCACAATATGATGTGGACATTGCAAAAGTGTTGAGACACTCGACCGTTGCCATAATTATGGGATCCATCTTGATGGATGGACAACACTATAATTATAGATAGTGACATAGGCTTCACTGCCATGTATTTTACCAATGTAATAGAAGTCAACCACGATTATATGCAAATATTTATATAGTTTCCTATGATATATTCAAGCAAAATTAGGCTTAAATAGTTGATATTAGCACACAATACCATTTTCAGCGTATGGTCAGTGCGCAAGAACAATATTTACTATGAGAGTAAATCATTTTAGTGAACAACAACAAATGCTTCTGAGGAGCAAATTTTATAAATATAGCTGATGCTATCGGGGTCTTATGTGTATACCACAAATTATATAGATAACACTTTGAAGATAATCACCGAATGCGGTGTAGATCTCACAGTAATAGAAAACATAGTCTGACTTTTGTCAGTAGATGTTCATATCTATATTACCTTATGTTATGCTATATTTAAGAAAATCACTTTGAAGGTAATCATCTGCCAAAATGACATGATGTAGACCTTGCAGTAATAATGGATAGTCTGCAAAATTCGCAGTAACTGCTAGTATTACTTTATGATATCTTGAGGTAGTCACATCTAATATTAATATTTGAAAGAGCACTTTGAAAAGGTAGTCATCTTATCAAACGACGAGAAGTAGACCTCATAGTAATGATGGATAATCTGCAAATTATGCAGTAGATGTCATCAATACCTTGTGATTCCAAGTTTAACTTTAGTTGTATAATATAGTTGTTGTACTAAAATTATATGCTACATAGAATGCTTGAGGCAGACGTATTGAACATGTTGATTTTTTCTAAGATAGAATTATCATTTACAATCTGTAAATGCAATATGGAAAGCGAGTCTCCGATCCAAACTTGCAAAATAGTTGATCGTCAAATCTACAACTTAAAGTACGTACACATACTAAATTGCAAAAGAAAAGTAAGCCTGATGGAATATTTTGCAAGTGCTATGTTCAGAACATAGTTTCAAATTGTTGGAGAATTAAACCGTAGGTTTAGTGAATCCTAGTAACCCACGTCCTTTACGCTGAAACTGCAGGGACATGTATTGGATATACAGAATACAAGGCTAATTGGAACAATGCCAAAGAGATAAAGATTTCCCCAATCATCGATCTGTCTATCCTGTGCGGTTCCAACTCGGGTGTTCTGCCCGTAACCACCGCTGCTAGGGATTTGCCCTGCGGGCCAGACCGGAGGATTGGGATCTCTACCGCCACCTCGTCTCGGGCCGTGGCCTCGACGGGACTGCACCGGAAGGCGCCGCGTTCCGGCCGGTTGGTGCATGGACCGCGCCGTGCAGCCGGATGGATCCGTTGCTCCAAGCACCGGTTGTTGGGCGCGCCTGAGGACGCGCCACCGGGAGTCGCGATGGGAACGCGTCCGCAGCGGGCTACGCCGGCCGTTTCTCGCGTCAAGGCCAAGTGGTGTCACGCCACGCCGTTGGACGCCGTGCGCCATGGAGTGCTGCGCTGGTAGGAGCAGCGACGGTGCCGAGGGCTGTCATGCGCTCCCCGCTGGAAGTCGCCTTGTCTTGGGCTTAAGTCGTTTGTGCCGGTGCTTCGAACGATTGATTGCTTCTATGTGTGATTTGCGTGAGTACGTACATACAGCCATACAGGGAAAATCAATCCATTGTTAGATCATTTGTTCATCACAAGGATATTAGATCAAATAGGCAAAGATTAGTAATCTCTGTTTTCTTAATTGAGGCCAGGTTGACAAGCTCTGTTCTTCTTTGATCTTTTGTTGACGATGTCGTTGATGGATTGCCTCTGTTTCTGGCGCCGTTCAAAGAAATCACCTGAGTTTTCTGCCGTAAGAGGAGTGTTTCTAATTTTTCGCTGATTCCTCTTGCATCTTCTCCTTCTCTATTCTTCCTGCAAAAGGACTTGTTATGGCAGAAATTAAATCAGAAAAGAACCACGCTGTTGGACTCCGATTTATCTTTTCTCGAGGCCAGCGTTGTGTCCAGTGGTCGATGTTGAAGACCGCCGGAGTTGCATCTGTTATGGTCGAGGACAGTGCCATTCGTCGTTTGTTAGGGGTGATCCCCTTTTCTCTGTGACCAATTCGCCCGAGCGGAGAGCAAAGTGCATAATAACGTGTTTCGGGTGAAAAGTAAAGAACGAGAGAGTTTGAATGAAAGATGATCCATCAGTCTTTATTGATGATAGTGTTAGCATACAGAGTGTGCGTGCGCGTGTGCATGGTCACCGCGCCTGTACGTGGGTTTGTGTTCGTGTAGTAGTGGCACATGATCTGGCCTCGTGGGCGTCCTGTAACTGTATATATACGCCCTCCGATGGCTAATGCAAAGTGTGTTGAATCTCATCCCTGCTTTCATGGTATCAGTCGCCTAGGAGCCTCATCTTCTCGCGCAACCAACTGCCTTCCGCTGCCATGGACGGGTTCGACAACCACTCCCCTCCTCCCTCCCACGACGGCGATCTCCCTGATGACGATGGCCACCCTGCCGCCGTTCCTCCGCCTCCGGTCGCGGCCCCGGCTGCACTCCGTCTTGTGCCGGCCGCTCCCGTCGGCGTTGCTCCCCTTCCGGCTGCCTCTGTTCTTCCCATCGTGGATATCCGGCGCCATGTCCCGATCATCCTCGACCTCAACGCTGGCAATCATGCTCAGTGGCGCCGTCACTTTGACGCCATTCTTGGCATGTTCGGGCTTCGCGACCATGTTTCTGCGACAGCCCCTCCGCGCCCTGACGACCCCGAGTGGCTCATGGCAGATCACGCGGTGGTCCATTGGCTCTACTCCACCATCGCCCCGGAGCTGCTCGATGCGGTGATGCAGCCCGATGACTCCGCTCTCGCTGTCTGGACTGCCGTCGGCGCGCTCTTCACCGCCAACCATCTCTCACGCGCCGTCTACGTCGACGCCGAGTACCATGCTGTTGTTCAGGGCGAGATGTCCATCATGCAGTACTGCACGAAGTTGAAGCTCTTCGCGGATCAGCTCCGCGATCTGGGGCAGCCCATCACCGAGACCCGCCAGGTATTCCATCTCCTGCGTGGTCTTGGTCGTCAGTACCACCATGCCATCCCGCATATCACTGCTCGCGTGCCGCTCCCCACCTTTCTGGAGACTCGCGCCTTCCTCATGCTCGAGGAGCACCGCGCCGAGCAGTCCGCGCGCCTGCAGACGGCGCATGCGCTGGTGGCTGGGTGTAGCACTCCTGCGTCGCCCCCGCCCCCCTCTCCAACTGGTGATCCTCCTGGCGCCGCACGCGGGCGCGGACGCGGCAAGAAGCGCGGCCGTGGCAACGGGGGGGCCGCTCCCCAGCCGGCTCCTGCCCCGCCCCGGGCTCCTGGCTACCCCGCCCCTGCTCCCGGATCCAGCTCCTGGACGGGCCTTGTCCAGGCCTGGCCCGTCGCCTGGCGTGCTCCGGGCGCCGGCGTGCTCGGGCCGCGCCCCGGCACATCCCATCAGCAAGCCATGCTGGCTACTGCTCCCTCCGCGCCACCACCACCGTACGGCTACGGCGGCTACTACAACAACTACGCGCCTCCGGGTGCTGCTCCGGCTAGTCCTGCCCCGACGCCCGGTCACGCGCCTCCGTGGGACATGACCTCCCTTCAGGCCGCGCTCCACAGCGCCACTGCCGGTCCGTCCTCGTCAGGGAGCACGTCTGACTGGTACCTCGACACGGGGGCCACAACGCACATGGCCTCCTCTCCGGGTAATCTCCACAACATCCGTCCCTCCCTTTCTTCCTCTTCCATCATCGTCGGTAACGGTGATCACCTTCCTATCACTCATGTGGCCACGGGCTCTCTCATCACTACTTCCTCCCCGCTTATACTTCGCAATGTCGTGCTGTCTCCGTCTCTTATTACGAACCTTCTCTCCGTTCGTCAACTTTGTTGTGATAATCCTATCAATGTGGAATTTGACGCTTTTGGTTTCTCTGTAAAGGACCGCCGCACCCAGACAGTGATTCTGCGCAGTGACTCGACCGGTGATCTCTACTCTATTGCTGGCTCTTCTTCAGCACCTGCGCGCTCTGTCTTCGCCGGCGCGGCCACCGTCGACCTCTGGCACCAGCGTCTTGGGCACCCGCACGTCGCCTCGCTCCGTCAGTACCCCTTCAGCTGCAGTAGTTCCGCCCCGCACACCTGTCGGGCATGTCGCTTGGGCAAGCATACACGCCTCCCCTTCCATGCTTCGATGTCGCATAGTTTCTTTCCCTTTCAGTTGCTGCATTTAGATGTTTGGACTTCTCCCGTTGTAAGCATTCCAGGCTATGAATTTTACCTTGTGATACTTGACGATTTCACTCATTACGTGTGGACTTTCCCACTCCAACGCAAATCTGATGTGCTTGCTGTCTTGCGCTCCTTTTTTGCTTATGTTCATACACAATTCCAGCATCCTGTCCTTGCGCTACAGACTGACAACGGTCGCGAGTTCGACAACGCTGCCGTGCGATCGCTCCTTGATTCTCACGGCACTGTGTTTCGTCTTTCCTGTCCTTACACAAGTCAACAAAATGGGAAGGCCGAGCGCTCCCTTCGTACACTCAACGATGGGGTTCGCTCGCTCCTCTTTCATGCCTCCATGCCCCCACGATTTTGAGCCGAGGCTCTCAGCACTGCCACTTATCTTCTGAACCGGCGTCCATGCTGTTCGAGTTCACCGGTGACAACGCATGAACTCCTCCTTGGCACTTCCCCCGACTATTCTCTCTTGCGAGTGTTCGGTTGCCTGTGTTTTCCAAACACTTCCTCCACGGCTGCACACAAGCTCACACCGCGCTCGGTCGCGTGCGTATTCCTCGGCTACCCTGCTGACCATCGCCGCTATCGCTGCTTTGACCCTGTTACGCGGCGTGTGCTCACCTCTCGCCATGTTCGGTTTGATGAGCTCAGCTTCCCGTTCGCCGCTCCTAACCCAGCTCCGCCTTCCCCACCACCACCTGCCGCTGCTTCGCCCGTTTTGCAGGTGCTCCGTGGCTCTGGTGCTGCTCCGGCCGTCTCTCCCGCGATGCGATTCCCTGCGGGTGGCGCGCGCGCTTCTGCTTCAAGCGGGAGTGTTCGATCGGCATCTGACGGTGCTCGGGAGCTTTCGCATGGCGCGCACACTTCTGTTTCAAGCGGAAGCGCTCGATCGGCATCCGACGATGCCCAGGGGTCTCCGCGTGGCGCGCGCGCCTCTGATTCAAGCGGCTCCGTCCGATCGTCATCCAGTGGCGGCGCTGCCTCAACGCCCAGTGCCTCTGCTGCGCCTTCCTCGCCGGGCCCTGCTCGCTCCGCGGCGCCTGCCGCTCCGGTTGCTGCTGGTCCCCTGACTCGCGGCCGCGCCGGTGTCTTCCACCCCAACAAGCAGTTCGACGACTACATGCTGGTCGCTACCTCCACAGCCTCGCCGGACATCTCGCCGCTCCCCAAGTCGCTGCGAACTGCCCTGCGCGACCCCAACTGGCTCGCTGCCATGCGCGACGAGTTCACCGCCCTCGTCAGCAACCACACGTGGGAGCTCGTGCCCCGCCCTCCGTGCGCCAACATCATCACCGGCAAATGGGTTTTCCGGCATAAAACTCGCGCTGACGGCACCCTCGAACGGTACAAAGCCCGCTGGGTCGTGCGTGGCTTTCATCAACGCCCCGGCATCGACTACAGCGAGACCTTCTCCCCCGTCGTCAAGCCTGCAACAATCCGGACGGTGCTTACGCTCGCCGCCTCGCGCGGTTGGCCTGTCAACCAACTTGACGTGAAGAACGCCTTTCTTCATGGCGAGCTCGACGAGGAAGTCTTCTGTCTCCAGCCCGCTGGCTTCGTCGACTCCGGCAAGCCGGACCACGTCTGCCGCCTCTCGCGCTCGCTCTACGGGCTCAAACAGGCACCACGGGCCTGGTTTCTGCGCTTTGCTGGCTTCCTGCGCACCATCGGCTTCGCTGCGACTCGCTCCGACACGTCGCTGTTCACCTACCACGGCGCGGATGGCACCGCGTACCTGTTGCTGTACGTGGACGACATCGTCCTTACTGCTTCGACCGCATCGCTGCTCCGACTCGTCATCGCCAAGCTCACTGCTGAATTCGCCATGAAGGATCTTGGGGCTCTTCACTTCTTCCTTGGCATCCGCGTCTCGCGGTCGTCCACTGGCTTCTTCCTCTCGCAAGAACAGTACGCCGACGACATCCTCGAGCGTGCTGACATTGACAACTGCAAGCCAGCCGTCACGCCGGTCGACACCAAGGCCAAGCTCCCCTCCGCTGATGGTCCTCCTGTCGCTGATTCCACCGCGTACCGCAGCTTGGCCGGTGCCCTCCAGTACCTGACGATCACCCGGCCCGAGCTCGCCTACGCCGTGCAGCAAATATGCCTCCACATGCATGACCCTCGCGAGTGTCACCGCGCGCTCCTCAAGCGCACGCTGCGCTACGTCCGCGGCACCAGCGCGCTCGGTCTTCATATTCACGCATCCTCGGCGCTTGATCTCCGCGTCTACACGGATGCCGACTGGGCCGGCTGCCCTGACACACGCCGTTCCACCTCCGGGTTCTGTGTGTTCCTTGGCGACGCCCTCGTCAGCTGGTCGTCTAAGCGCTAGGCCACGGTCTCGCGCTCCTCTGCCGAAGCTGAGTACCGTGGCGTGGCCAACGCCGTTGCTGAGTGCGTGTGGCTTCGGCAGCTGCTCGGTGAACTCCACTGTCCCCTCCGCTCCGCCACGCTGGTCTTCTGCGACAATGTGTCGGCCGTCTACCTCTCCAGCAACCCTGTGCACCACCGGCGTACCAAGCATATCGAGCTGGACATCCTCTTTGTTCGGGAGCGCGTGGCGCTCGGCGAGTTCCGCGTCCTTCACGTCCCTACGCGTCAGCAGTTCGCCGACGTGATGACGAAAGGATTGCCCACTGATGTCTTCAGGGAATTTCGTTCCAGCTTGTGCGTCTCTACACCCAACGCTCCAGCTGCGGGGGGGTGTTAGCATACAGAGTGTGCGTGCGCGTGTGCATGGTCACCGCGCCTGTACGTGGGCTAGGTAGTGCGTGAGTGGGTTTGTGTTCGTGTAGTAGTGGCACACGATCTGGCCTCGTGGGCGTCCTGTAACTGTATATATACGCCCTCCGATGGCTAATGCAAAGTGTGTTGAATCTCATCCCTGCTTTCAGATAGAAGTGGGGTATTTATACTCAGGCGGAAGTACACATGGTGCTTGGCGGTCAAGTAAACACATAGTTACTTGAGAGCCAAGGAATTACATAGTTGCCTTGAGAGCCAAGGAAGTACATGGTTGCTTGAGAACCAAGCAACCTATCTAACAATTAACTTAATCCTAATTAACTTAATTAATAAGCAACTATTCTATTCTTAACACAGAGGTCTCAATTGTACCGAGGCATGCGCGCTGATTGGTACATACGTCCTTCTTTACTACTCATTAATCATTTAGAAAAACATATTAACACCACGCGGAACAATTCAGTTTCCCTAGCTAGGTGAATCCAAAAAGCGGCGGGCAAATGGAAACACAGTATGTCTTTAGACTAGTACTCCCTCCGTAAAGTAATATAAGAGCATTTAGATCACTACTTTAGTTATCTAAACACTCTTATATTAGTTTACAGAATGAGTAGAAAACAAGGCTTTGGTTGAGGCCTGGGTAAAGGCATTAATCCCGGTTCACTCACGAACCGGGACCAAAGGGGACACCACTCCCGGTTCGTGTGGCCAGGGCGCCGGCCAGGCACTATAAAAAAAAGACACATCCGTGACATTTTGGGCCGAAAGAATTTTTTTTCTGTATACTTATGACAGTTCTATGACAATAATTATGACAAAACACGGTATCATCATAGATGTGGTGGGGTCCTACTTCTATGACAAAAAATCATGACAGAAAATGGGTTTTTCGTCCTGGGCGGGCCGGAGACGCAACTGCATGACATTCTTTGGGCCGTCCATGACGGAAAAAACCGTGGTAGAAGCGAGGGCGAGGAAAATATCGGGGTGTTCCCGGTTACTGTGGGTGGTCGGGGCCGAGCGATGCGCGTTTCTCTCGTACACGCACGCGCGTGGGTGCGAGGCGTTGGGATCTAACTGAACCCGAGCGAGGCGTTGGGCTCTAACTGAACCCGAGCGATTGCACTGCAGGCTACGCGTTACTGATCCCGAGCGATCGATCGATGGCTGTTAACTGAACCCGATCGAGCGATTCCTCCGCTACTATTGCGAACTGAAGCCGATCGATGCTGCCTCTG
>NC_057799.1:638210171-638220498 GCF_018294505.1 Triticum aestivum | reverse complement strand
CCCGTGGTGTTGCCTATGGATGAACAGGACCCCGATCGATCGAGCCGGTTGGGGCTGGATGAACAGGACCCCGTGGAGGGCAGGATGAACAGGACCACCCCCGTGGAGGGCAGGATGAATAGTAGACGATGGAGGGCTGGATGAACAGTAGCCCGTGGAGGGGTGGTTGAACAGGAGCCCGTGGAGAGGGCTGGTTGAACAGTAGCCAGTGGAGTAGCGCGCGGTGGAAGCTGCATGAACAGGAGCCCGTGGATGAACAGTCGCAGGTGGAGGCTGGAGGAGGTCGACGGTGGATGAACAGTAACCCGTGGAGGCTGGAGGGGGTCGACGGTGGAGATGAACAGTGTCCCGTGGAGTCCTGTTTTGCGGTACGCCACACCCATCCCGATGAACAGGACCCCCGTTTCGACCGTAGCGCTCCAACACAAGTCTGTTTCCTCCGTTTTGCGGTATTCCACACCCCTCCCGATCAACAGGACCCCGTTTCGACCGTAGGAGGTCCGTTTCCTCCGTTTTGCGGTACGCCACACCCCTCCCGATGAACAGGATCCCGTTTCGAACGTGGCCGGTCGAAGACAAGGCCGTTTCCTCCGTTCTGCGATACGCCAGGCCTCGTTTCCATCGGCTGTTCCGTCCAAGCCGGTTGGCTCCCACGCGTTCCGTTGCCTCCCGATGAACACGACGCATTCCGTTGCCTCCCCATGAACACGACGACGATGCTGTTTCTCCGTTCCGACCCAGTTATGTACACGAGCCCTGACCGTACGTACGCGCGAGTAGGCATTCGAGACCCTGCCTGTATGTACGTACGTGGCCGTATTTACTTTCTTGCACCCTGGCCGCTGTACGTACTTATACATGCTACGTGCGCGCCTCTACTACGACACGTGCGCGCCTCTACATCGACCAGTATGTACGTACACATTCGCGACCAGAATGACAACGCTACGTACGCTTCGACCAGGTGGGTCCCGACTGTCAGGCACTTCCTTGCGTGCGAAGATGTAGCTGGTGGGTCCCAACAGTCAGGGGGGCGAATCATTTTTTTGCCCGGACGCACTTCCTTGCGTGCGAAGATGTAGCTGGTGGGTCCCAGCAGTCAGGGGGAAACGTTTTTTTCGCGAAATACGGTGGCCCGTCCGGTGGGTCCCCGCTATCAGGTGGAGGAATAATTATTTCGCGCGTAATAAGGAGGCACTTCCTTGCTGCGGCCGTGGACCCAGCTGGCAGCCTCTTCACGTACAGTACTATTCCGATGGAAGTCGTTCTTTGACCACGTTGACCACGCTGCGCCAAGAGCACCAGGGCGGTGGACGACGGCGAGGCCTAGGAAGGGGACGATGCGGAGCCGAGGAAGACGCGGCAGTGGAAGTCCGCGCGGAGAGGAGTACGAGGGTTCACTGGTTCGGCTGCGGTGTGAGGCTGCCGTCGCCGCAGGGCCTAGCCAGCGGTGGGAATAGTAGGGGGCGGTGAGGCCTCCGCGGCAGCACAGCCGTCCACGGGAGCAGGAGCATGCGGCACGACCGGCGCTGCTTTGGGCAGCTGGAGCAAGAAGACAAGAGGTTGAAGAAGCACTACGGCCGTTGGATGGACATCGTACGGTCACTGGAGCTAGAATCGTTCATATTGACTAAGTTGACAAAGCACTCCGTCCCCGTCAACTTAGTAGGCCCACAAGTCAGCCTCCCACCAAGGTGGGTCCCAACTAGCAGGGGGAGTATTCATTTTTTTTGTGCGTACTAAGGAGGCACCTCCGGTGGGTCAAAGCTGACAACGGGGGAACGTTTTTTTTTGCGAAATATGTTGGCCCGTCCGGTGGGTCCCAGCAGTCAGGGAGAAAACATTTTTTTCGCCAAATATGGTGGCCCGTCCGGTGGGTCCCTGTCGTCAGGTGGAGGAATAATTATTTTCCGCGTAATAAGGAGGCACTTCCTTGCGGCTGCCGTGGACCCAGCTGTCAGCCTCTCCACGTACAGTACTCTTCCGATGGAAGTCGTTCCTTGACCACGTTGACCAGGCCGCACCGAGAGCACCAGGGCGGTGGACGACGGCGAGGCCTAGGAAGGGAACGACACGGAGGCAGGGAAGACTCGGCAGTTGTTTCCCACGTGGAGGGGAGTACGACTGTACGGGGGTTTACTGGTTCGTCTGCCGTCACCGGAGAATAACAGCAGGTGTGGGTGAGTAGAGGGATGGCTAGGCCAGCGATGGGAGTACGGTGGGGCGGTGAGGCCTGCGCGGCAGCACAGCCAGCCACGGGGAGGAGAGAGCAGGCAGTCCCGCCGGCACTTGTTTGAGCGGCTGGAGCAGGAAGAGCAGTGATTAAAGAAGCACGACGGCCGTTGGATGGACATCCAACAGTCACTGCTTGTGCGTCAACCTTTTTTTAGGAAAGCCTCAAATCTGTGGAAAACATCATACAGCCCATCTGCCATTATTTCTAATAATTTACAGCCCATTAGCTAATTCTTAAGGTTTTTTGGAGCCCATATTCTTTTTGTTAGCATTACAGCCCATATTGTGGCCACGGTTAAAAAATTATACGAAATTTTGCATATTTCAGTGCGGTTCGAACTGCTTTTAATCCCGAAATTTCGAGTCACATTCAAACTGATTTTAAAAATAAATGTATATCAATATAAAATCCAACAAATTGTCCACACATAAAATCAATGCAATTTAAAATCTCGAAATGATAAAAAGAAATTTGAATCTAATTGCCGATTTGATGTGTTTTAAAAATGTACAGCCAATTTCTCATTACTGATAGGCCATTTTCTCGGCCAGCCAAATGAAGCTCTCCTTGTCTTGAAAGATTTGTAGCCCAACAGGCCTGACAAAGTGACTTACTTGGCAAATCACAAAAAAACTGGGCTGTGGCCGTGGACCCAGCTGCGGCCGTGGACCCAGCTGTCAGCCTCTCCACGTACAGTACTCTTCCGATAGAAGTCGGTCGTTGACCACATTGACCACGCCGCGCCGAGAGCACCAAGGCGGTGGACGACGGCGAGGCCTAGGAAGGGGACGACGCAAAGCCGGGGAAGACACGACAGTGGATGCCCACGCGGAGAGGAGTACGAGGGTTCACTGGTTCGGTTGCGGTGTGAGGCTGCCGTCGCCGTAGAATAACAGGGGGTGTGGGTGAGTAGAGGGATGGCCTGGCGAGCGGTGGGAGTAGTAGGGGGCGGTGAGGCCTCCGCGGCATCACAGCCAGCCACGGGAGGCAGGAGCACGCGGCACGACCGGCGCTGGTTTGGGCGGCTGGAGCAAGAAGACCAGAGGTTGAAGAAGCACTACTGCCGTTGGATGAACATCGTACGGTAACTGGAGCTAGAATCGTTCATATTGACTAAGTTGACAAAGCCCTCCGTCCCTGTCAACTTGGTAGGCCCACAAGTCAGCCTCCCACGATGCTGGGTTCCAGCTGGCAGGGGGAGTATTCATTTTTTTGTGCGTAATAAGGAGGCACTTCCTTACGTGCGAAGATGGCTGGTGGGTCCGACCTGTATGCTACTCTACAATTAATGAAACTGACATATCCAACGTTCGCTTCTCCTCTTCTCTACTTACTCTGCCTAGCATCAGAAGCTCTGGCCGCAGCAACCATATCCGCTGGCTGCTCGTCCACCTGCTCTTCAGCAGGTAACAACCAAATATGCGCCAAGTCGCTACCCGTACCATCGCCTGTGGGTCTCATCACACCCCCATCGGCACGCGCACCGCAGCCGGTTGCTCATTGCAACCCGCTGCCGTTGGTGTCGTGCCACTGCTGCAAATCACGCAGACTCATCTGTCGCGTCTCAAACACAATCCTCAACCCTGGCCGAGTCTTCTACAAATGCCCGAATCATGGGGTAATAATATTTTTAAGTGTTGTTCTGCTGCTTTCAGTTGCTGATTTTTTTAATAGTTTGGTTGATGATCTTCCAATCTGATTCGTGCAGAAAAGGGAAGATTCGTGTGATTTGTATTTCTGGGAAGTTGCTGATGTGGGGGAGTGCAACTATGCTGATTATTTGGTTAGCGAGGAATCCCAATACCAGCAGGTTGGGGTGTTGGACAAGTAACTGAAGGAACGGCAGAAGAGGAAGATGCAGAGCAGAAGGTTAAAGATGCAGTTCCTCTGATCATGGCCAAGCAACAGCTGTTGAACGGCCTTGACAGCAATGAGGAGATGAAAGAGCTTGTGAAGATAATGAGCAAAATCAATGTGCTCTGTAGGATGATTGTCTCTTTATTTGCAGTGTATGTAGCACTCGTGATGTATTAAGTGGCTATGACATGAGCACTTTGCTGAAACTAGTAATGAATGAAACCTGTGTAGCAGGCTGGGCGTAGTGTTGTGAACATCTAATGATTTCTATTAATGGAAATCAGGGGGTATCCCCTTTTGCTCATAAATAAATAAATAGCAGAGGCCCTTTTGGTAATAAATAAATAAATTAGCATAGGACCTGTCGGGTCAGCTTTGTTCTCATTCGAAGACGTCGAGCAAATTGCAGTCCAACAACAAACTATGTCATCAAATTCAAGTTTCACAGCCAAATATGAGTACAACTAAACAACAATGTCATCATGTTTTAGTCGTCATACAATCACCAAACACAAATGAGCATACATAACAAGTGATGTTCTCACAGGAAAATACTTAACAACATGTTCATCAGGTTTCAGTTGTCATAGCAAACACAATTTCACATAGTAGATAAAAAAGGTCTTCTGACAGGCAAATACGACAAAAGCAATGTAATCATCATCCACAGTAGCAGCATCAACATCTTCGCCATGTGTATCAGTCTGAATCGTAATTCCCCATGGTGTCGTCTTCTTCTTCATCCTCAACGTCCTCGAACGTTGGCTTCTTCTTGATCAACTCTTGTATGTCCACAACAGGACAGGCAATCTTTTCGCCGGCGTCATTGACATGATGGTTCTCAAAGATATTAGGAACATCTGTGTTATCTTGTACATCAGGAGCAGTGTAAGTATCATCTTGTTGTGCAACTTCATTAAACGAAGTCCTCTGCTCAAACCTTTGCACTACTCTCCAGTCATCGCTACGTGCAAATGTGTCTTCCAAGAAAAATATATGTGTTGCTTGATTTGCCAAAATAAAAGGATCGTTGGTCTGGTACGCCGCCTTGACATTGATGGATTTGAAATAATCATCAGCTCTGGGTTTTGTGATCCTGGAAAACAGGTTATACCAACGACAACACAACAGAACCACACACCGATGATCCTCGAAACTGGAGATATACTGCAACTGAACAATGTCTGTTATGTTAGCATACATTTCAGTTATCTCTTTGTCATATGTATCCGTGCTCATGATGGCACTGTTTTGCGTCTTCCTACCTTCGTCTCGTGCAAGGGTGTTGTAGCGCACATCTCCAACAACGCAAGATTCATAATGTCTTACCCGAGTATCAGGACCCATTGCTAGTGAGTAAAGGGCATCATCAACTGCCTGCCCATCCTCCCGCATCTTCTTAACCTATGGTTAGAAAATAGACAAGCTGATCATCTTATGTACTCAATATATTAAAAAAACTGACAGTGCAATTCAAAAGCTTACATGGCTCTTGAACCATTTCGCAAATCCTGCCATAACCAGTTTGTCAATGTTTCTTGGATTTTGAGGCGGTAACTCCTTTTTGTAGATGCTGCACAACATAGTGATCGCGTTAAACATCTAAATATATAAGAATGTGCGGCAAGTTTAGTAGATTACGATGTATAAGCTACAGTACTTAGCACTTACTTGATATAAGGTAGTATCCCAGGACAGTTATTCAACACATACCAAACCATTTTGTCCAAATCTTTAGGTTTGTCCTCTTGTCGACTCTTCCCTGTAACTCGAACAGAATAACCGAAAACATTGAGCCCGGGATTGTCTTCATCCACGTCTTTGCTAAGCTGATCAGCTGTTTCAATGTATTTTGAGCAGAATGTCAACGCTTCTGTAGCAATGTATGCCTTTGCAATGGAACCCTCGGGTCTAGCTCTGTTCCTAACATAGCCCTTGAAAGCGCCTAGCCGCCTTTCAATAGGGTACATCCAGCCATACTGTACTAGACCTCTAAGTAGTGCCTCATCAGGTAGATGAACAGCCAAATGCACCATCACATCAAAGAAGGCTGGAGGATATATCTTCTCAAGGTCGCATAGGATAGTTGGTATCTTGTCTCTAAGACGCTCCAAAGCATCTATCCTGATATTTCTACTGCAGAGTTCCCCGAAGAATTGTCCCTACTCTGCAACTGCTCTGTATAAGTCAGGGTGGCCCAATCCTCTAAGGATAACAGGTAAAACCCTTTGAAGTAGGACGTGGCAGTCATGAGTTTTCAACCCTTGTACCTTGTCTCCATCTGCACTGACTCTCCTTTCAGGGTTGGAAGAAAATCCATGTGGGAATCTCACACGTGAAAGGTGACCATAGCTGAGAATACTGACAGCTTATTTCCTGGGGTGACAGCCACGTCGCATTGTTCCAACATGTGGGCCCACTGTTTTTCTTCTGCAGGTGAAAGTTCACGGAATGCACGAGCATTTCGTAGCATTGTTTCAATGTTGGTCAAACTCACTTGCTCCGCCACCACCTCCTCCACCTCCTCTTCCACCTGAGCATCAGGCAGATCAAGATGGTGATCTGCTGCTTCCACGTAGTCAATAACATTGACGTTCACAGCTTCACCATGATGAACCCACCTAGTATATGTGACCGACATCCCATACAAGTGTAGATGATTTTGCACAGTTGACTGGGGTCTTGTAACTGAATTCATACAACTGCTACACGGGCAGAGCACATCTGATTTCGGACCACCGTACTCAGCTCTGATAAAGTTCATGATGTTTTCAACCCCCTCGACGTATGCAGCGGAGAATCTTCGAGCAGAAGTTATCCAAGTCCTGTCCATCTGTTAGACATACAAATTAGTTCTTCTACTAGATATTACAGGAAAAACATATATGCTTTTTTATGAAGTCCAGAAGAAAATACCTAGGTCGATGTCTAAAGCTATGGCAAGATATTTGGAGGAGCAGATCTAAGTAACGAAATATATGTAAAGCTAATTCAGCAAACAGATTTGAGTGCTAAATTATGGCAGGCTGTTTCAGCAGTCAATGAGGCCGAGCACACAGCCATCGAACTATCGAAGGCCATCGCAGCAACAAAGATCGAGTATAAAATGGTGTAGAGCTATTTCACCTAACAGATTGGCTACTAGACCATGGCAATCTACGACACAATAAATATATGGCAGGATATTTTAGCAACTAATCGGCCTTGGCTTGCCATCTCAGCTAAGCAGATTGAGTGCAGAACAGGGCAAGGAAGCTTCTTAAGCTAAGCATGTTGACTGTAAACTACTTCGGCAAACAGTGAGATTAACAACGTCTATCAGCTAACATTCGGTGCTACACCGACATGCACGGGGCCTCAGTCTAGAATGCGCATACCGTGGGAGAAGCTGACCGCCGTGCGTCTCCACACGAATGTCGCCAGCGGTGGCAGTGCTGACCGCATGCGCCTCCACAAGAACGTCGCCTGCGGTGGCGGCGCGGCTAGAGGACGGCAGTCTACGAGAGCGTACTGTGGGAGCGAGAGGATAGCCGTGCTTCCCCTCGACGAACCGGGGCGCCGACGTATCGGCGTGGCGGGGAGGGCGGCTTTAGCGGAGTGAATGGAGTGGAGGGGGACGGGGGGAGGGGGGTTTGGGGAATATTATTGGCTAGTTGGCCGAAGGGCGGTTGAATCTAGGATTTGAGGGGAATTTTTGGGTGGGGGGAGGATTTTCGCGCGGTGGGCGGGGGGAGTTTGGCGCATGGTCAGTTTCTCCAAGTGCAGTCCCACGTGTCAGTAAAGAGGCAAGCCGAAGCGCGTTTCGTTTGCGTGAGCCGTGTGCAGGACCGAACGTGTGTGGGGTGCAATGCGACCGCGACAGGGGTGCTGTGAGTGTACCGCCTTTTTTCCTTTTAAACTAGGTGCTTCGCCCCCTAAAAAAAACTTGTTGCTTCGTGCGATCCATCGATACTACTACTAGTAATCTGGTAATCCCGACTAAAACGGCGCGGCCGGGTCTTTTCCCGTGTGATATGCTCGGAGGATGGCTTAGTTGGGTTTTTTAGGACGAGTAATGCTACACCTACGTAGTCCCAGTTACGTAATTAACATAATGTGAAATGTGTGAGCTGTTGATTGTAGATTGGGGGGAGGGAGGGGCCCACCACCATGAAAATCAGGGGAGGAGGGAGAGAGGCAATTTACGTTAACCCTTTTGTAGGTTCCCGTAGATGTAGAAAAATGTGAAATGCGTGAATGTGCATTTGCAGATAAGGCCTTCCCTCGTTCATCCTTTTCTCCCACAAGATCTTGATCTTCTGTGCAACGCACGGGCATCTTGCTAGTACTCCTACAATATACTATATTATTGTGAAAGTTCATATACACCGGCCGAGATTAATGCAAACACGGCAGATTTTCATTACATTTCGAACTTTTATAGGACAGAAATAAAAGAAACCCGACCCTAAACCTATTCTACGGCGGCGACCGATGTCCTCCATCTGCGATCTCCATGTACGGGGGCGGGGTTCAAGACCCGTGAAGTGAAGGTGCGGTCTCCGACGAGGAAAAGTAGAACACGGGAGACGGACCGGCCAGTTGGCACACCATGCCCTGCCGCCTCCCATGCCCTACTCATCCTCGGAGGAGTCCCCGACCTCGGCGGTGCCGGACGTTGGACGGTGGCAAGTAGGACGCGTGGCTGACGGTGCTCCCGTCGTCGGCCGCCAGCGTGGCCACCGCTTGTGCGGCGACTTGAGCGAGGGCGGTGACCTCGAGCTCCATCCCCGAAGACAGGCTCTTCCGCAGAGCGTTCGCGCTTGCGGTCATGGCGAATGTGGTGCCAGGTAGGAGGACGGTGCGCTATAGTGTGGAGGTTAGCTGGGCGTTGCCGCTTTAAGTAGCGCATTCCGGTGAGGCCAAGTGTCCTGGTGCGTCATTAAGTCGTCGGAGTTGGTTCCTCGGGCACCGAGCCTCTTAACGACGGCATACGGACGGACGGCATGAATGCGGGCAGCTGGCGCCGGCTGGGAACGCACCACGCGACGGCGCGAGGGACGAGGGTTTTTGGTGTGCCAGGGTAGTCAGCTGATGTCATGGCAACGTTGGAGATGCCCTTTGCTCACATGTGATCGACGCATGTCATTGAAAAAGAAAGACGACCCGGCATGGTCTCAGGTCCTGAGGATGCAGTTGGCCGTGCTACACCACTCCATGGACGCGTCCCGGCGCCCCGTGCATTCTCGACGAGCCGGGTGTTGGGGTGTGTTTGGATTGTGGCCAAAGTGCACCTTACCAAAATTTTGGTCATGACCCAAAGATTGGTATTTTTTTGGATGGTTGCCATTTTTTTTGAGGTTTTGGTCATGACCCAAAAAATGGATGGTTGCCCTTTTTTGGCATGCCAATGAACTCTAGCCAACTCTAGTTCATTTTTCTTGCCGATGTCGGCCAAATCATGGGCAACCAAAACCTCAACCAAAATTTTGGCTACCCAATGCTTTGATGGGGCAACCTTGGGCACAAACCAAACATACTAGCTGTTGGTCATGCCACATCACTAACGCCACCCTCGGCACACTGAAACCGACCGTGTCTAGCGACGATGAGCGTGTCGCTCACCGCGGTCGCCGTGTACAGAGGCGGTGCTGGAGCTGCGTCACATTGTTGGCCCCCACGACCCACATGAACGGTTGCCCGTGGTGAGGTGGTCGTGGGCCAGCTCCTCCACTGGACTAGTTTGCGCTACGTCGTCCCGACAGGTGTGCCCCACATGTCGGTTTCCTTGTTTTCCCGACCATATTCGAGCGTTAGTGCTCCGCGTTGCGCATTAGGCCTTTCACTATGTAGGCCAAGCGAGACAACTTATTGTTTATTTGAGCCGGTCAAGTATAATCATGTGGCGTTTGCTTATTTCTCATTCATCTCCAACCCTCTTCTCCATCGATCATGTCACCCTCCGGTCGAGTCCATCCCCCCGCATGCCTCATTTGAACATTCTGCCGAGTATCATTCGCATGTGGGCCTAGACCATGCTTGTATTTCCAATGTTTATTTGTAATTTGTCCGACATGCATACAAACAAACGGTTCGTTTGAAGTTTCACTTTGCCTCCACTACGTGTCGCTTCGCGTCTTAGTTTTGGCATCCCATTCGGTTCATGCATGCCTCGACACATGTTGACGAGATCGATTGATGTTCAGAGATCAATTGCGTGTCGTGCAAGGAGATAAAGGTTTGGTCTGTTTCTAT